>NC_056747.1:96479323-96529323 GCF_019279795.1 Protopterus annectens
ATCCCCACAGATTTTCCCCTAGTTCTCCATTTTCCTTGCATATAACCATCAGCAGCAGCCATTCCACTGCAGCACATGAGGGACCATTTTAGTTTACAGAAGCAGCATTTTCAGGGTTTGGTGCAATGCTATGGATGCAGCCATTTAAGTGCTGCCCACTTTCTTGTTAAGTAGGTCCTCAGAGGTTCAGATGAAGTTGTAGTACTTGCCATACCGGCCACTTACAGAAGTCAAGAGTCTCGCATGATAGCAGAGCTGATATATGCTACTTTGTCCAGCTGTTTGTTACTGGTCAACCATCTTCAAGAGGCAATCATAACAGAATTATAAGCAGCTGACTTTGAAAATGTGTAGGAATTTGTTCTGGTAATTCTGAATAGGCATGTTTTGCAGCCCTTATCCAATGAGTGGTGCTCTATGCCAGAAGCAGGAAATGCTTTGATTGTTGAATATACAGAATAAGGTTCAAAGTGCAAGTCTGGTCTGAAGTGTGCGTCCTCGCTCATGCATACACACACACACACACACACACACACACACACACACACACACACACACACACACACACACACACACACACACTCTGATAAACTCACACTCATAAGCACGCTTGCACACACACACACACGCACGCACGCACACACACACACACACACACACACACACACACACACACACACACACACACACACACACACACACAAAAGTAATGGCAATGGAGACCCTACATTGTGAATTTACTGTGTAGGTGGCAAAGAACAGGAACTTAGACAAGCAAAAATCCTGAGCCATACAAGAAAATGGCCTTCTCAGGCCTGATCCACCCCCATGGCACAAATTCTCACTAGAGAGAGGGGACCTTTCATGACTGATGTGGAATGGTGATGCTAGTGACCAGGGTCATTGATAGGAGCAACCACTGGCAATGCAAAGGTGTAAAAATAAATAGAAAAAATAAACATTTAACAGAAGTACAATTAGTTGGTTAAACTGGTTGGCAAAAAAAATTAAACATCTGTTCCTGTAGAGTATAAACAGAATTCAGCTGGAGGCCATACATGACTGCTGAAAACAGATATGGCTAAAAACTGTATGATGTTGCAGTGGAGACTAGCTAGTAAAACATCACATTAATCTCATAACAAAAATTAAATTATTTACAAAAATGACCATGTTAGTGCACCATTTCACTTGATATTAATCCATGATTTTAATGAAAAGAACTGCAAATTATGGATTGGATATCAACTTCTAAATTTACAGCAGAATTGCTGCTCTGTTTCCATATCATAAACCTCCACAGTGAGTGCTGCATACAGTAGCTTTTTTACAACTCTATGAACAAGGCATATTTGTTGTCCTGTACTTCTGAAGATGGGGTAGGGGTGGGGTGTGGTGGAAAGAGAATGCTGTATATCTGTATCTGCAGGATGACCATATGAAGTACTCTGTCGTTAACTGGTGAGCTATTACATGGGTGTTGACCATGAAAGTAGGAGGAAGAGAAAGAAGACACGAGACACTGTAAAAACACTAATGGGTAATTGTTGCACAGTGTGACCAGTGTGCCTGTAAGCCTTCTTTCCTCAGCATGGATTGCATTGTGTTACAGCCACCCTGCGAAAACTACTGCACTTTTATGTAAGCAGTAGTGGCAGTCCTAATTTAAGCAATGTAGTTACGTAACAACACAGAAACAATGAACATTACAAGTTAAACAAACTGTGCTTTATTATTAAATGCTTCTGGCTGAAGTAGCTTGTAAAATTGAAAAAAATATATCCATTTTAATTGTTTATTCTAGTATTTAATCAATCCAGATTCATAATGTGTGCCCCGTAAACGTCCTTTGGCCACAGCCTGTCTTTGAAATGACATTCTTCACAGAAAACAACACATTTTGACATTTTTGCTGCTCATGAGTGACCCCAGACTGCCATTTCTCATCAGTTTCAAATGTAGTGACCACAGAAAGGCTGAATGTTCTGCTCTTCTATCGCCTTATGTTTTCTGCAGCAAGAACTGCCGCTGGTGAATAAAGTTGCACCATTTTCCTAGTTACTGTCTCGTTTTCTGTTAATAATGTCTACAGTGTACAGATTTAAGAAATGAATGTCAAATAAATACATAAAAAATACATACAGTCAGAGACAAATTAAGATACAATCCTTTTCCCAGAATAATGAGAGGTGGGACTAAATACTGCATCCACAGTGATCGCAAGTCTTGGCTCCAGGCACTGTATAAATGCTGTTAAAATGCTTTGTTCAACATGTCTGAGGCAACCATCACCATCATTGAACAAAGGCTCTACTCTAAATTACAAATAAACACCATTGCTAATACTGCCAGCTATTCATTTTAGCAAAAGATTAGAGGGGGTACAGCTTCTGAACAGTGAAAGAAGGCAGGTGCGTTCTTTCTTCAGAAGACTGGCTGTAAGATAAAGGCTAGAAACTACTGCTGTCTGAATTAGACGTCAGTTAAAGGAAATATCACGGGTCAGTACAGCAACGCAGTGTAAGATACGCAGAATTCTGTGGTTTACTGAGTGGAGGCTAAATGGATTTAAAAAAGGAACTGAATGGCATAGTTTAGAATAATTATTTAATGAAGAACTGAACTGGATTTGTTAGAATTCAATATCCTAATGAATAAAAGTGGAAGTTTTCTATCAATGCATGTACTAAACTTTAAAAGGAAGAACGCTGCCATACTATCTTAAATAGTGACAAAACTAATTTGCACTGCCTTTTTTAATTGTTTTAAGACAAAAACTTGTGGTTTGGAAAAAAAAAAAATCTAACTGAGCAACTAAAGTATTAGTTCTAGGGCAATGCCATTTAATGGGGTGCAGACGTGGTGTGCAAATATGTTAACAAGGTAGCAAACACATGATAGACCTGCTTGTGTAAAATATTGGGTAGATTGAGGGTCACAGAGTTATAGCAAATGAGGTCTACTGTGATGACGGAGGTTCAGCCAATGGGATCAAAACTGGGTGGTCCATGTTTGTTATCTTTATAACTGAGAATGGGGAAGGAAACGTGCTTCTTTGCTATGTTGATACAAAGTTAGGAAACCATGCTGATGTGCAAGAAACTGCAAAAAAAGAGTGAGACAAGACAGCCAAAGATTTTAAAAATTGTTTGTTTATATTATGGCTGCTTAAATTCAGTACAAAGACACAAATATCACTTACATTAAACAAGAAATTCCAGGTAAGCAGTGGACAGCTGGATGGGGTACAGCATGTCTGCAGGGATCTTGGGAGTAAACATATCTAATGAACTAAAGTTAAGCAAGCAATATAAAACAGCACAAGGATGTCTGTATAATACTGAGATGCATTAAAACAGTCATCATCAGCAGAATGCAAAAAGTTACTATTGGCTACATTAATGTTTTTGAAAGCTGGTAATCTGTCGCCCTGAAAATGTTATCACCATAGAATGGATAGAGGCGTCTCAAAGGAAAGCAATGAAAATGCCCTGCATTCTGCCTCATATACAGAGACTAGGAAACCTTAATATGTGCAGACATGGAGAAATGGCGTGCGATGTTTGGGAGGATGCATGACGTAAAACTGGGTGGGGAGTGAGGATGCATGATACATATCTGGGTGGGAAGCAGGGGTGCAAGGTACAAAACTTAGTGGGGGAGCAGGGGTTGCATGGAGCAAAACTGGGTGGTGAGTGGTGGTGCATGGTGCAAAACTGGGTGGGGAGCAGGGGGTGCATGGTGAAAAACTGGGTGGGTAGTGAGTTTGCATGTTGCAAAACTGAGTGGGGAGTGAGGAAGCATGATGCAAAAAGTACAGTTGTGTGCACTTACCATAAATGTAGATGTTCGAGTGTATTCACTGTTGCAGTCATCATATTTGGGTTATCTGCTTGCATTAGTCCTAAGTTGGCCTGATTATCAAAGTCTTGTGTCCTGTGTCGGTTGCTGTCTCATCTTCCATGACGTCAGGTTGTCAGTGGTATAAATCATGGAGCCGATGCCATTACATCAGTTTTTCTTGCTCCAGATGTCAGGTGCCCCCTTAATGGGAAGCAATTAAATATATATATATATATATATATATATATATATATATATATATATATAAAATATTTTATATATATATATATATTAACAAATGTAAAATAAATAAAATAAAAATAAATAAATATATATATATATATATATATATATATATATATATATATATATATATATATAAGGTTATACCTCCAACAAAAAAGCAAATACACCAAAAAGCTTTTAAGCAAGTGAAAAAGGAATAGAGGCATAGCCAAAAAACGTTAGGGGGCTGGAGGGAGGGTAAATAGGACTGCAACAGTGAATACAATCGAACATCTACAGTTATGGTAAGTGTACACAACTGTACTATATTCTTCGCATTTCATTGTTGCATTCATCACATTTTGGTAGATTCCCAAAGCTAAGGATGGGAGGAGGAATTTAAATAGCATTAGGACCAGCTGTAAGGTCCTGCAAGACTGCAGTAGGAAAACCAGCCCTGAATTTAGAGAAAATTGGCAAACGGTAATGCTTGGTGAAAGTATGTACACAACTCCAGGTAGCAGCTTCTAGGATGTCCCTGGTAGGGACACCTTTGGGAAAGGCTGTAGAAGTAGATGCAGCCCTGGTAGAATGTGGTCTTATCCCCTGTAGGATAGGTTTTCCATGGTGCTTATAGCAGAAATAAATGCAGTATCCTATCCATTTGGAAATGGTTTGCTTTGAAAAGGCCTTCGCCTCTGCCCCTGCCCCTGCAGCAGATGTCACCAGCAGCTGCTCAGATTTCCTGAGTTTAGTCCTGTGCAAGTAATATCTACGTTGTCTGTACACGTCTAAGGAGTGCAGTATACATTTCCTTTTGTTCTGTGGATTAAAAAAGAAGGTTGGCAAATGAATGGACTGATTAAGAGCCACACTGGCTACTACATTGGGCATGAAGGAGGGATTGGTCCTGAGGGACACCCTGTCCGCATGAAAGATGATGAAAGGCTCCACTGCCATAAGGGCCTGTAATTCAGACACCCTTCTTGCTGAAGTGATGGCTAAAAGGAAGGCTGTTTTCCAAGAAAGAAATTTCAACTCTGCACTTGCAGCTGGCTCAAAAGGAAGCAGAGTGAGTTTTTCCAATACAAAGTTAAGGTCCCAGGCTGGAGTTGGGGCTCTCCTAGGTGGTCTTAAGTTCTTGGCCTCTCTGAGGAACTGCTTGAGCAGTGGATGAGAGAAGAGGGGTGGTACTGTGTTGTAATGAGCTGAAATGGCTGAGGCATGAATTTTGATGGAGCAAAAGGAAAGACCCTTGTGAAGCATCTCAGTTAAGTATTGAAGAATCTGTGGTAAATTGGGTGCTGCTGTGCCCATCCCCTGAGCTTGGTTCCAGGAACAGAATCGTTTCCATTTTTCAGCATCAGATTTTCTATTACTAGGCCTCCTTGCCTCTAGAATGACATCCAACACTTGTTTACTGAGGGCTGGTAATTGAAAGCTCAGGTAATTAGCCAGGCTGCCAGGTTGAGGGTTTGAAGATGAGGGTGCAGAATCTGGCCCTCCTGCTGGGACAGCAGGGTAGGGATCTGGGGTGGGTGCCATGGATCTAGCAGTGACACACTGTGCAGGAAGGGGGTACTAGTGTTGGTGTGGCTAGTTTGGTGCAATCAGTATCATCCTTGGTTTGTCCTGTTTGATCTGTAGCAGTACCTTGGTGAGAAGAGGCAGAGGAGGAAAGGCAGAAACTGATAGATTTTTCCAGGTGAAGGACAGGGCATCCACTTTACAAGCTTGTTTGTGGGGAGTCCTTGTGCAGAATTTGTCCAATTGGTAGTTCTGGGGGGATGCAAACAAGTCTATCTGTGGGCTCCCCCATTTGTTTATCAACATGTTGAATGTCTTTGGTTCCAGTTTCCACTCGTTTGGGTCCATGAGATTTCTGCTTAGATCGTCTGCCAGTGTGTTTTAGGTTTTCAGCAGGAATTGAGCCAGTAGGTGAACTTGGTAGCTCAAGGCTGTGTCCACGGAGTCATGGCTAGTCTGCAGAGAGGGTATGAGTGGGTTCCCCCCTGCCTATGTACCACATAACAGTGGTGTTGTCTGTCTTTACCATTAATTGTCCTGGAAGAATGTGGTCCTTGAAGGCTGTCAGAGCATTCTGTACAGCTAATATTTCTTTCTGATTGATATGCAGGTGCATTTGACTTTGGTTCCATTTGCCCTGAATGCACTTCCCTGCCAAGTGAGTCCCCCCATACATAGTCTGATGCGTCTGTTGTTAGGGTTTGGGCAGCAAGGGGTAGAGTGAATGGCAGCACCTTGTTTTGGTGGCAGGCCACTGCCCACCAAAGGAATTCCAGCCATAGGCAAGGTATGATAGGAATCATTGCTTCTAGATCCTGAGAATGTTGACACCATAGGCTTTTTAGATACCACTGTAGTTTCCTCATATGCAGTCTTGCATATGGAGTTAGTGGAATGCAGGAGGCCATGAACCCCAAGGCTTGCAGTATTTGCCTTGCAGATAGCAGGTTCTTTGTGGCCACTAGTTTGAAGTAAGTTGTCAAATGAATTTGTTTCTCTGGCGTGAGGAAAGCCATCTGGGAAGTTGTGTTCATGCTTGCTCCTAGGAATACAATTTGTTGACAGGGAACCAGATGTAACTTCTTTTCGTTTATGGTGTACCCCAGACAAGTTAACACCTTTTGTACAAATGCCAGATGATTCAAAAGTATGTCCTGGCTTTCTGCCTGAATTAAACAATCATCCAGGTATGGGTATATTTAAATTTTTCTTTGCCTGCAAATTGCAATGACAGGCGCTAGGTACTTTGTTAATACCCTGGGAGCAGTAGATAAGCCAAAGGGCAGTGCAGAGAACTGATAGTGCGTGTAGCCTGCTTTGAAGCATAGGTATCTTCTGCAAGATTCCCTGATTGGGATGTGCAGGTAGGCTTCCTTTAAATCCAGTGTTGCCAACCAGGCATCTTTGCCTAGCATAGGAAGTAGCTGGTGAAGAGTTAGCATCTTGAATTTTGGAATCACCAAAAAAGTGTTTAAGGTAGAAAGGTCCAGGATAGGACACCATGAATTGTCTTTTCTGGGTACCAGGAAAAGTCTTGATTAAAAACCTTGTCCCTTTTCCTCTTCTGGTACAGTTTTAATAGCCTTTATGCTTAAGAGAGAGAGTGCTTGCTTTTAGCCTCTGCCCATTGATTTGGGGGTAGATCCGGCCAACCGTTTTGGGTTGGTAACGTGTGGAAGTGAAATCTGTATCCTTGGGAAACTATGTTTAAAACCCATTTGTCCTGGGTAATGAGTTCCCAGTTTTTGGCCTGCAGAGCAGTCTTTCCCCATAAAGGAGCAGTCAGTTAAGAAGTGGTTGGAAGTTTTAAAGTCAAGTCATTGAGACAGCTTTCCATAGTGGGGAGTCTTACTACTCCCTGATTTGGTAACAGAAACCCCCACTGCTTAGTCTTGTGTGTACCCCGGGACTGAAACCTGGGGTACTGGGTTTGGGTTGAGAAGGCCTGGAAGAGGCAAGAAAGGACCAATTCTTAGAGGGCCAATGCCTACTAAATCTTGGAGGCTGAACTTGTAGGAACTCTTTAACAGTTTGCATAGATTTAGCTTTTCCTCCATCTTTTTAAGAACTTCTGCTTTGTTGCCAAATTGTAAATCCTGATTTGAGGGAGCATCCAGCAATTTAGTTTTAACATGATCTGGCAAGGATTGTTCTTTAAGCCAAGCATGCCTTCTAAGTACAGACCCAGTGACAGCAGCCCTGCCAGAGGCCTCTAATGAATCAAACCCATATTGCAAAGTATGTTTTCCAACCTGTTCAGCAGAATGCATTAAATCCTGTAAATCTTTATTTTCAGCACAGTCAGGAATCAACATAATTTTCTGTTTAAGCAATCCAATAACATGTTGCCGATACTTTAACATATGAAACTGGCAGTTTGAGGCTCTAATGGCCAAGATTGCAGAAGTGTATACCTTCTTACCCCATCTGTCCAGCGCCCTGGAGTCTCTATCAGAGGGGGTAGGATTTTTGGCAGTAGTAGCCTTAATGCCCTTGGGTCCCTATGAAATAGTCTCAGGATCTGCAGTAGGATTTTTAAAAAGGAACTTGTGAGAATCAGGAACCCTGTAATATCTATCAGGTTTTCTGGGAGCAGGAGGCAAAGAATCAGGGGCCAAACTAGATTCCAAAAAGGCATCATCAACAATGTCTAGTACAGTAGGTATAGCTAAAGGTCTATACTGAGGCAGGAGTAAGAAAACCCTATGCCACTTTTCTGAATCAGAAAAATCCTGGCTTTCCCAGTGGAAATGCTCCCTAAGAGTATGCAAGGTTTCACCAAAAAAGAAATCCTCTGGAGGGGATGCAGAGGGAATAGAGTCCTCTGCATCAGAATCCTCATAAGCAGATAAGGGTAAATCCAGATCATCAGAAAAAAACAGAAATTTCAGAATCCTGGTCAGAAGATTCATTAGCAAATTCAGTCCTAGGTCTCTTAGAAAGGGATGGTTGGCTTCACCTGATTTAAGTTATAAGGTCTTCAGCCATTCTTATCATTTGTTTTTTAGGCATAGAAGCCTGAGCATGCGGCCTGGGCGTCAGTTTTCTAGGCATGGTTCGAGCTTTAGGCCTTAAAGAAGAAGGTGGCGTTGGTTTAATATGCAAGTCCGTAGCCCTGAATACACCCTCAGAAGCCGGTGCCTGCACAGCGGCTCCGGACCCATCCGCAGGTTCCACAGTTGAAGCATCTCGCAGCATACCAGACTCTGAATGGGTCTCAGTAGAGGCCTGCGAATCAGAAGTAGTGAGTATCAGGGGCTACAAAAGCACCTCACTGAGTACCGGCGAACTGGCGACTGGCTTAGGAGAAGCGTCGTTGGCAGCTTTGGACCTAGGTGACCTATCTCTGTCTTTATCTTTGCCTTGTTTTGGAATGCCAGTAGTCGGATGGCTTATCAATGACATATCTGGATAATTGAACCAAGAACCAAAATAGTTAGAAGCGTAAATATACCGACGACGGATAGTTCATTGGTTAAACAAGGCACAAAACCAACAGAGAGGTACATCGTGGTCAGGCCTAGGCAAGGAATACAGTACGAATGAAAATCTTTATAAGGTATTTGCTTTCCACAAGAAATGCAATTATTAACTTTGACTGACATCGGTAAAGAGCAAGAAAAAGTTTCCCCAATGGGGTACTTAGCTTTAGTTGAAGACTTCGGTTCTGAAACTTGAAAACGAAAATTTCAGAAGTCGGCCGACCGGCACTTGCGAACTGCTTTGGGCACCGCACAGCAAGAAACACTGATGTAATGGCATCGGCTGCATGCTTTATACCCCTGATGACCTGACATCATGGAAGATGAGACAGCAACTGACGCAGGACCCAAGACTGATAATCAGGCCGACTGAGGGCTACTGCAAGCAGATAACCCAAATGTGATGACTACAACAGTGAAACACGAAGAACATCTGGGTGGGGAGTGAGGATGCATGATGAAAAACTGGGTGGGGAGTGGGGATGCAAGGTGCAAAACTGGGTGGGGAGTGGGGGTGCACAGTGCAATACTGGGTGGGGAGTGATTGAAGATGCCTGATACAAAACTGTTTGGGAGTGGGTGAAGATGCATGATGCAAAACTGAGTGGGAGCTGGGGATGCATGGTGCAAAGTTTCAAGTACTATAAAGAAATCCACAGTGTTCAGTGGGGAACCAACTTGTTGTACTATGAGTGGCCAAGTATTCACTTGCTGACAGAGGTAGATGGTAAAATTAGAAGCACACAGATGCATGCGGCTGTGGGAGCAGCGAGTAACTATATTTCATGCCATCGCAATGGCTGTTGCCACAGATGCTGCACTGTCTTCCACTGCTGGCATCTAGGATTTAGAGGAATGAATGTCATATCCTCTGCAGCAGCTACAATAAAAACAATGGCTGATTTAGACCAAAGCTGAGCAGCAATTGTATCAGATAGTGAAGGAGATCTTTTGGAGACAAAAAGCATGGACATTCAACCCAGTATTGTGGGAAAGGTTTATGAAACTATCTTGCCCCAAAGAAATAAGCAATTGGTGGTCATAGAGGACTCCACAATGAACACAACAGCAGCAGCAAAACACACAAAGTGGATGGAAATATGCACCATCCAGTGCAAGGGCATGGCCACCACATTGGAGATCAAAGCTGGTGCAAAACTACATAAATGATCCATACAAACACCACCTGCTCAAAACTTGGAGAAGGTGAAGAAAATGACTACGATCAGCAAGGATTAGAGTATTCCTTAGTAGGTTCCAGCCAACGTGGTACAAGAGTACATGGATGGGTGCAGTGCAGAGACTGTCCAGTTTAAACTACACACTGGAACTGATGCTGACAGAGTTTATAGCCATTCAGAAGAAAACTCGGTCATGGCAATAGAACAAAAGGGTAATAAAAGAAAGTCATATAAAAAAGGATAATTTTTTGTTAAAGTCATAATTAAGAAATATAAAAAGGGGAAGAATTTAAGTATGACATGGATAGACTACAAAAAAGCATGGTTAAAAGTGCTTAAAAATGTATAAGATACACCCTTACATTACAGCGACCATGAAACAGTGGCAAACCACTTTGCAGTTAAGCCATTATAAAGGACAAAATATTATCCCAGGGATACAAATTCAAACGGGGATATTCCAGGGTGACTTTATCACAGCTGATCTTTTGTCTTGCCCTTAACCCATTCAGCTGTCTATTGCACAGATTAGGTCATGGCTACAATTTGGCTCCCAGAAAACAAAGTGCAAAGACTTATCATCATCTTTTTGTGGATGACTATAGCTCATCAGATGAGGAACTGAAAGCACAACTGCCAATCGTCAAAACTTGTTCACATGACATAAAACCGTATGTTGGACTTGGTGAATGTGCAAAAGCAACCTTTAAAGCAGGAAAGCTGCAGCAGCAAGAAAACAACAACCCAGGAAAGGAATGTGATATAAAATAACTTGAGCAAAAGGGACTGCATACATTTTTGGGAATCGAAAGATCAGCAATAAAACATGAACAAATATGAATAAAACTTAGGAATATTTTAGAAAACTAAGATTAATGCTGAAAACAGTGCTGACATCTAGGAAAAAAGTCCAAGCTATTCCTGTCCTAACTTACAGTTTTGGAGTGATTGACTGGTCCCAAAAGGTGTTAGATCAGTTGGACAGGAAAACAAGGATGCTTCATGCTTATCAAATGATTTACAAAAAACAGTGTGTACCAAGTCTATATCTTCCCATTCTGAAGGAGGTATGGGCCTCCTCAAAATTGATTGAAATAATACTAATTTCATGAACTTAATCATACTTTGACTTGGGTAATGTGCCAATTCCCATCATATTATTAGAAATCCAAAAGACTTGGATAAATTACAAAAGGCTACAGTATAGGGTCTGCTGCTATTGAAGTGGTACTGTTAGGTGAAGTAGGAGGAATCATGGAACGAAAATGGCTGAGTAGGGTAGATATAATGCTCATGTCTACCTGTGACTCCTGGGACATCATTTTAGGATTTAAGGGAGACTTGGACTTTCCCATGTCTCCCCCACCACTATAGTGTTTATTGCCTGACCCTGTAGCCATACCACATGCACTAGTATGCATTGCACATTCCATGCCCTTACCCCCCCCACTTCCAGTCTTGTCTGCCCTCCTGCCTGATGGTGATCATGGCATTTCCAGTACATGTTGCAGTTTTAATGTTTTGTGTGGGCACACACTTCCTATGTCTGTCGGCCTTCCCCCTGACAACAATGCTTGCCTACATTGTTCTCTTGTTTAACATGGCCTTTGATTTTTCTCAGAGCCACACTCTGTGCCATACTACCTTATCACTCTGCATGTGAGGGGAGTTCTTTATCTTTGTAGAGCTGGTAATGTATACATGGGACTGCAGGAGTGCTTAATTTTCAAGGGAGGATGTGCACTTGTGGATATGCTAGTGCCCTACTAGGCTGCTTGCTTCTTGAACTCTTATTTGATGTGATTCTGTCCTGGACCACATGCCATTTGGGGTATATTACCAATGTGAATATACAGCTGCCACACTGGACTGCCTGTCAATTTGGAGGTCTTGCTTCACTGATGATTTGCCTTTCTTTGTTGGCTGTACTGTATCTATGGATGTGATGGAGCCCTGCTGAACTACTATTGTTCAGTGACTGTATTGCATCTGTGGATGTGATGGAGCCCATCCGGTCTACTGTTTGCTGACTGTATTGTATCTGTGGATGTGATGGAGTCCTGCTGGACTACTGTTATTTGCTAACTGTATTGTATCCGTGGATGTGATGGAGCCCTCCTAGACTATCGTCTGCTGATCATATTGCATCTGTGGATGTGATGGAGCCCTGCTTGACTACAGTTGTTTGCTAACTGTATTGTATCTGTGGGTGTGATGGAGCCCTATTGGACTACTGTTTCCTGACTGTACTGTATCTGTGGATGTGATGGCGACCTGCTGGACTACTGTTATTTGCTAACTGTAATGTATCTGTGAATGTGCTGGAGCCCTACTGGACTACAGCTGTTTGCTTACTGTATTGCATCTGTGGATGTGATGGAGCTCTCCTAGACTATTGCTGTCTGCTGACCATATTACATCTGTGGATGTAATGGAGTCCTGTGAACTGTTGTTGTTTGCTGACGATATTATATCTGTGGATGTGATGGAGCCTTTCTGGACTACTGTTTGCTGACTGTATTGCATCTAAAGATGTGAGGGAGCCCTGCTGGTTTACTGTTCTCTGCTAACCATACTGCATCTGTGGATGTGATGGAGCCCTGCTGGACTACTGTTGTTTGCCTTTCTATATTGCATCTGTAGATGTGATGGAGCCCTACTGGACTACTGTTTGCTGACTGTATTGCATCTGTGCATGTGATCGAGCCCTGTTGGACTACTGTTGTTTGCTAACTGTATTGCATCTGGGGATGTGATGGGGCCCTGCCGAGTGTTTGTAATTCTGAACTATGTACCCATTCTGGAGGTGTTGGGTAACTCCCACAACTGCAGTTTGTTTAGCTGGTGTGCTCTGTCAGTAGTGCATCTATGTGTGGCTGTGCCCACCAACTGAACTTACCTCTGCTGTTTTGTAATGCTTCACTTTTTCATGGTGGCTTTGTGTTTCAGGTTATAATGAAGGCGTGTCCTTCATATCTACCAGTGTGTGTGACTTTTCGTTTTGCCCTTGGCTGTCACCTTCTTGTGTTATGTCCTTGGATGTTTCTGTTTTTGGGTACCTTACTGAATGCTTTGTATAACTGTATAGACTATTTTTGGCTTCTACTAAATGCAATTTTGTTTACATTTTTTTTTGTAATTTTACAATTTTCTTGGTTTCTTAATTAAGACATTTCCCAGTTTTTGGCATGTTTTGCCATTACACATGCTTTGTTTTCTTAGCTGTTTTCATCTGTTTTACATTTGCGTCTTCTCAAAATTTGCAAGCACCATGTATTTTTTTTTGTTGTCTTTTGTACAGTTTAACTTGGATGCACTTGCAAATCAGTGACTTGACTTTTTTGTCCATTGCAACTTGCTGTGTTGCATTTTCAGGGAGTTTTACTTTGTTGAGAGTAGGTTAAACCATAACAGCAGAGAAAAAGGATACATGAGAATAAGTGGACAAAGTCTAAAGATGCAAAGTGAATAGCTCATTGCACACATTTGAAAGCAATATTTCACAGAAAGAGCAGTAATTTTTAGAAAACACTTCCTCAGGAAATATAGGAGTTAAAACATTACCCACTATAATGTTGAAATATGGTAAACATAGAGTAATTCTTATCGCAGGATGGAAAAACAAAAAAAAAACTGTTTTAATATGATCACTAGCTTAGTTACCATCTACAATACACCCAACTAACCTTAGCCTACAAACTAATTTCTAAACCGACTGACTGCCCTGCCCTCAACTCAATCCTACAAACATACATCCCTGCAAAAACACTACGATCTTTCTGTAAACTGATGCTTACTGTAGATAAACCCAACAAAAGAGCAGGACAATGTCTGTTCTCCCATACCATAGCCACACTATGAAATAACCTTCCATCCGAAATAACTCAAATTGACCACCCAAAAACTTTTAAAGTAGGTCTAAAAACACATTATCTAAACAATTCATCCTGCACCTGCCTCAGGAGCAAACCACCTTAAACAGTACGTTTCACCAAATACTAAGATGACGAAACTTTGCAAAACCCAGTCTTCACATTAACTACTGTATTCCTACTATACAGGATACTATAATCTTACCAAAGAAAGTACTGTTTCATAGTCCATGCTTTTTCTGTTGATGTAACGTTACAACTTATTGTAAGGATTTTTCTAGTTCAATTTAATGTAAATCATAAGAAATGTAAATTGTAATATGTTTTCTGGCTGTTATATCTGTAATACTTTTAAGTGTATTTTAAACATTGTCATTCTCTGTAATGCTTGTGGAGCTTTTCTCCTCAGGCCTCCACTAAAAATGGGTCTCTGACCCAATGGACTTTCCCGGTCAACAAATGTTAATAAATAAACTAATTAACATGCATGGTGGCAAGAAACTGCCCTAATCAACTGTCAAATTCTGTGATTCTGTTTTATGTTGCAGGACATGGGCAAAGGCTGCAAATCACTGTAAAATGACACAAAAAGGCAGTAATTGTGGTTGTAGAGTAAGTCTCCACTCTTTACAAGACTTTCATTTTAATGTGAAGTTGTAGTTTAGTGGTCTGAAAAATTAGGCTTTTTGATTTTTGGGATCCAGTTTTTATTACAAAAAGAAGACTGAAGGCCTGTAGACAGGAGAAATGACGGCACTCTATACTTTTTTTTTTTTTTTTGTAGTTACTGTCTTCTCTCAGCATGAAGCATTGCAAATAAATCTAAACCACATAGTCACACAAAAAGAGTTTATTAAAATACCTGATATTTTTTTTCGGTACTTGCGTATTATCGCAACCAGATTTTCACAGGTTGCGAAATTCGTAATGTTACTGACAAAACAGGTTTATTAAGCTGGAAACTAGTGTTAGCAAGTAAGTAATAGTGTGGCACATACGGGGTTAGGCAGGGAGAGGAATAACTGCCAATTTCTCGAGTCCTGCCTGCCGTGTCTCATTTTGCCGGCGAACTCCACACTGCTACATTGCATGACAGATCCTGCCTTCCTGATTACAAGCGCAGGCAAGGGAACAATCTGGAGCATGCCGTCTGAATGTCCATGGCCAGTAGTCAAGTTTAATTTCATTCATCAGATTGATTTTTACAGGCAATTTTAAGTTTTTACTTCTGTGATGCACTATTTCATGTTTGCTGCAGTATCACAGGAAAAAGTAGCAAATAATTTATGGCTCGCATCCGTTTGGGGACTCCGTTATAGTTAGCATGTGTGTCTGTGTGTGTGTGTGTGTGTGTGTGTGTGTGTGTGTGTGTGTGTGTGTGTGTGTGTGTGTGTGTGTGTGTGTGTGTTTTGTGTGTTTTGGGGGAATCAATTGAACATTTTCCTTCTTCACTGTTTAAATTTAAAATCCGACTGGTACAAAAATAGTCGTTTTTTATGTAACGCTCAAAATGCAAGAACTGGTGGATGTAAGGAATCACGTTCTTATTATCAGCAACAAGTGTTTGTAAAAGTGCTGCTAGTTCTGTTGAAATTAAACATGTGTGGAAATATGGCCAGAATGGTTCAGTAAATGTATTTCACTGCATGAGAATAAAATTCATGCAGTTAAACCAACATTAGTTCATGTGTTTTCTTTCATAAAAGAAAAGGTGCAGAACAACTTTTAACAGTATGCGAGAATTGAAGCGTGCGTATGTAATGCACGCAAAACAGGAAGATTTGTATAATTGTTTTTCTTCCTGAATGTAATCTAAGGCTATTCTTTATTAGTAAGGATGTAAAATAACACCGTACGTTGTTTTTTGCACTTGTTTTTATTCCAGTATGCGAATTTCGCAATCGCGAAAATCTGGTTGCGATAATACGTAAGTACCTTTTTTTCTCTTTAAAGAGTTAAAAGAAAAGAAAATGACCAAAAGAGCATGATATGCTACCCTTATAGAACATCTGTCTGTTGGCAAGCTACCTAACCTAAACAATGCACTTTGGTTAGTCAGAACTAGACCTGGTTCAATATAAGGAAAGGGCTTCATCAGACTCAGGTGTCTTCTTACTGGATTAGAGTAGGCATCACCGTCCCACACTACTCACCCCTGACTTACTGTAATATAATCTCTGTCACAGAACATTCAGAGGGTATCAGGGCAAATAAGTGGTACAGATTTAGAAATATACAGACTGATGTGCAATGTAGCACTACAAACAGAATTATAATAATTCATTAACAGAGTGCCTTTGGATTAGCTGTAACTTGTAATGTTATTTCATCACAGTATAAATTCTCTGGCAAGCCACTGCATTTTACAGCAGTCCATGTCCGCAGTGCTATTGATGTGAATAAAAATATAAATTTGTTAACGGCAGGCTGTAGCCTGGACACACACACACACACACACACACACACACACACACACACACACACACACACACACACACACACACACACACACACACACACACACACACACACACACACACACACACACGCACACACTGTAACACTTTGTTATTTTGCAAATCTGCCTCTTGTCAAAGTTTAACCCATTTGTATTTACATAATAACAAAAGATCTGTAGTAGTAAGTGAACAAAGTTGCAGAGGAATAATTTCACTTTGGGATGAACTGCTAACTCAATGCTGGGGAATATTGGTGAGCTATTACTATTAAGAATAATCACGATACTGTACAGCATCAATATAACTGCATCGCAGGGCAATACCTATTAGAGCCACATCTCTTAAGAAAAAAACCTTTCTTTTATCAGCATTGAGGTATTATCCAGGTACTACACTCCTCAGGTAAGTCTAAACGCAGGTGATATCGCACTCTGCTACCCCATGGTTTATATGTTGGCTTAGCACTCTGTTAGAGCTGGCTAAGTTACTTTTAAAAGTAATCAGTAATGGATGTTTATTGCAGAAGAATGTACTAAATAAATAACCTGTAAGGACTAACTGTAATATCAATGCAAACTACCATTTAGAATGTTATAAAAATTATTACATTTATTCATTATTCTGATTCAAGGAAAATGCTAAAATAAGAAAAGTACAGATACAATTTAAACAAGTCCAATGAGGGAAAAAAAACTTTTTATGCATTGTGTATGCATTTATATTTTGCGGCTGACAGAAAAGCAAAGAGCAACAATGTAAAACAATGTTTAGACAGAAGAAGAGAAAGGAAGACAACTACATGAAAGGCTCCCCTACGGGCATGACTCAAGATGACTGAAAAGAGTTACAATTGTATAGGTTGCAGGGACTTAAATGAAGAGGCAACATTTACTGTATAGAACATTTGTAAAAACTGTAAACAGCAGGAAGCAATGCACATACTAAAAGAACCATGCACTGGCATATAAAGCAAAACTACACAGAAGGAACTTTTATTACCACGAGTTGTTTTAACTATGGTTGTCAACAGAGAAGCTGGAAGGTCTAATGTAAAGAGAATATTGGAATAATTGCTCCCGCTAAGGTCCGTGGTATCCAAACATAATTTCTACAGTGTATGGACTACTATTTAATGATTTGTTTACTAAATAAATAAAAGGTTTTTCCCAAGCAAGCCCTGTTAGCTGAGATAAATAACCAATCGTTTAGGATACGTCAGTGCAAAACAAAACATTAAGGATGTTTTATCAGTAGGAACCTGGTTTTACCACAGCAGGGAATAATTGTAGCATATGGCATTTGTACAATGTCTGAGTCAGTACTGGAATTTGTATAAAAGAATCTGGCAGAATGCTGAGTGCCATTTTATTGGCAGTGCTCAACTAAATATTTTACTGTTTCTTTGTGCATCATATGTATAGTGGTATTCTGATATTGGTTTAAACAGTTACATTTAAACAGTTCCAAAATATATTTTTAAGACTGTAGCTAAAATAAATCTTAGCTTCTTTTGAAGTTAAAGTTGGGGACCTTGAGTAAAGTGTAAAAACTGAGGTTCATACTTTTGCCTGTAATGCAATAGAAAGACATGAATCCATCATGCCTTTCTAATTCTTTAATCAGTCCCCAGTATGCTCCATCAGAAGCCTGCATACATGCACCAGCAACATGAATAATTGTGCACATCATAAGTGTGTCACCAAAAATATTACTATGAGAACACAAAGAGAATCATGCAGTGAATCATTTCCCATCTATTGGCAGACACTGCTACTCCTATACGAGCAGTCAGTTAACAGATCCCCAGTGGCTGAAACTTATATTAACTAGGTGTCTAAAACTACAAACTCCATATTACAGCTCCTCTTCATGCATGAGAGATACTTTTCTTCCAAACACTCTAGGTTATGTAGCTAGTTCATTTCTTTCCTTCCATTACACTTTTGATTTACTAAGAACTCATCTACGGTACTTCTGATTTGTTCCTTCTAAGTCCTAACAGCACTGAGAGCAAATAAACGCTCGCAGTTTGTCTATAGAGATGTATAAAAATGAGGACAAACCTTACACCTAGCCACTACTGCAAACATAATAATTACCTATTATATCATTTATTTTGCTTTATCAACATTTGTTTGTTTTTTTTGAATTCTTGTGCATTTGGGACTCAAGACTGCACATTTTTTCTTCCATGGTTAGGTAGGGAAGTAATTTCTTCTTCTCAAACAAGTACTGGAATTTGAAAAATTCAAGCACTGTATCTCAAACATATATATATAAATATGAGGTATAGTCCTCATGGGCAATGCAGCGGCATTGTAAACAGCATTGTCCCCTTACAATAAGAGGTTCTCCAAATCAGTCCTTAGCTGTGTTATCTTCTGTGCTGAGAGTGCATGTCCTTCCATTATCCAGCTGCTTTTTTCTGGGTACTCTGGTTTCCTACCACTTCCAAATGACAAGAAGTAGGTGGACTGGCAACTCTGAATTGTTTATAGGCATGTGCATGTGTGTATTATATGGAGAAAGGCCTGGCAATCAACTTCAGTTCCTTACTAGCCTACTAAAGTATGGGTGACACTGGCTATTCATGAGATCAGCACCGGAGTCGGATGCAATTTGACAGCATTGGATGGATGGATATACCTCACTGGCTGGACTGAAGGTGCTTGCTTACTTGCCTCCTACACAAAAGCACTAATTTCAGAGAGCAGTCTCTTCATGATCTTCTGCCACTGTTGTGTGCATTCAGAACAGAAATATCACAATACCTAAGTTGTATAAAATAACATCAGATGTAATGCTAGACGAGTGAAAAAGACAAAGGCGACAGCTGAATGTCAACATTGTTGCCATCTTCAAGACAAACGATCACATATTTTAAAAGTCTGATCTAGGGGGAGTGAATATGCCTGCTTGCCTCTTCCGTGTGCTAAAAGAACTATGCACTGACATGCAAAATACAACTGTACAGAAGGAACTCTTATGTCCATGAGTTATTTGGATTAAGACTATTAACAAGACAAAGCCATCAGATATTTAAAAATCTAATCTAGAAGTCATATACAGATTCCTTACAAGTAACTCAATACTTGCAAAATTAATGTAATTAGTTCATACTGCCAGTTACCTTAAAATATAATATGATTACTGCATCATTTGAAATCCCTTTTCCTCAGCTCTGCAGGCTTTTGATTGTAATGAGTACCCCTCAATACTCTACCTTCATACATGAAAGAGTTTATCTGTAGCTGAAAATATACTGCCCTGACATAAAGAGTACACATGTTTTCCCATGTAAAGAAATAAACCAAAACTGTTATCATATTCAGAACTAACATAACCTTAAACATTCTAGCTTAAGATAATTTGTCTGGATTTTTTTGACCCTTGTAGGTCTCCAGTGAGCTAAACCTCTGATTTTACAGTCAGAACAGAATGCCTGAATAATTTCACAACAGCTCAGGGTTTCTAATCAGCTAATCGGCTGGAGATTTTCTTCCCTCTGTGAATCTGGCCAGTGGAACACTGTTGCTTCTTTCCTCCATTATAATATCCATTTCCCTGTTACACACAGATACTTCATCAGCTCATGCACTGCACTATCAACCAGAAAGAAAAGGTAGTTGGGATACTTTTTCTTCTTACAAATATTGGTATCTTGTTTAGGTACTGCAAAATTTCAGCCTTTTAGGCTACACACAGAGAAAGATTACTAAATATACACTGATACAGCAAGTGCCTGAAAAGATCAGCTGGGCCCAAACTCAGATTTCTTTCAGAAATACAGAACAAAAACATTTGTGTTTAGTACCTGCAAAAGTCATCAGAACATCACAGTTTTCTGTGGGGACCGTCTTCATCCATGATTTGTGTGACATGATATACCGGCTGTCCTGCAGTAACTTCTTTCCGAACAGTTTATCTGGAGGGACAGAGGAGAGAGAAAGAGAGAGAGAGATTTTAAAAATGGAGAACACAGGAGGGTGTTAGATGATACAAAAATAGCAAACAGAGAGTGACATATGAAACTTGACTGTAACACTGCCTGAAGGGGACTACAGAGGATTAGCAAGACAGGGTGGGGGTGGTGTCTGTATCTGAAGAACTGCATACCTGCATTTCGTAAAGCACCCCCACTACTGACACCAGACCACCTGTTTCACGTCTGCTTTAAATGTCAGTAAATGGAGGCTGCACAGCCAGCGTATGAAATAAAACTGAACAGAGATAGAATGTACTTTACAGAATATTATATATCAGAGTAACACTGTACAGTAAAGACTTTAGCTTTAACAAAATTGATAAGTAGCATTTACAGTAGGCTAATTAAGTTATCATGTTTACCTCTTTAGTGAATTTCTTTTGTGTATTCCTTTTAATCTGCTCGCTAGTCTGTGAATTCCAGGACCCTCCTCATCTAGAATGATTAATGAAGGAAATTTGTTCTCATTTCTTCTATTCCTCCATTTTGTGCACCTTGTAAGCCCAGAAACAAACACTTGCCTATGTTTGAGGGCAGTCTCTAATCTGGAGGTGTGCTTGCGTGATTGTCACATGATATGTAGCTCGTGCCCGGCATCCAAATTCTTATTTAATTTATTCGTTAAACTGATGCCCCCCCCTAGAACAACTGCCTATTTTCAAAAGTGACCTGAGAGTAATAATTGGTTAAGTGACTTACTACAAGTCAAAGAAGAGGAAAATGGAGACTGAGGGAATCAAACCTAGAAATAGTAGCTGGCAGACTTCATCACCTTGTGGTAAACCACCAGACTGTCTGTATTCTGATGTACTAGTGCCATGTTTCTACACCTGGGACACAATAACATCATCCTCCATACAGGAGGTCTTTTACTGAGGTATTTTGTCATGTGTGCATGTCTCATGATCAACAAAACGCATTGGAACACAATCTAGTGTAAGTAAACTACTGAACTTTGAACCACAATCGATAAAATACAAAACTCAACAATTTTGCAAGAAAGTTCCTCTGATCTGCATCTCTAACCGTACTTACTCTGATATAACACACAATGGAGGTAAAGAGAAACTTCCCTGCTGCCATTGTCTCAGACATTACACTTGCAAATAATAAAGTTGTGAACAAAATGGGCAATCGACAAAACAGACTTGATGATTCCAGTTTCACTGAAACCCTGTTTAATGAATAGAAGGGATCCCTTCTTCGCATACTACTCCCTGTCATGTGATGGCATTCTAGAACTGTTTATCTGCATGCATACTGAGGATCTTGGGTGACTGTCACGGAAGGCTCATTCTGAAAGTTTTGTGACTCGCTAAATTACAAACCATCATATTGACCTATAGCAGAAAAGGGAGCAGATATATGTCAAATCATTGAAAAAGGGGAATTCTTACTTCACAGCCCAGTGTGACTATTTTGCACTTTTTTACTGCCATACTTCTACCAGCATGCTTTAGGGTCTGAATTAATGAAGGCAGACATACCATTGGCTCAAGTAAAATATTCTACCAAATATCGCCTTATCCTCCAAAAAAATAGAATCTCATTGAATATTTAGATCTGTTACATTGTTACCACATAAAAACACATCAGTTGGTGCTGGAAAAGGTCAAATAGCACTTAGTCAAAGAATCTGTAGATCTGTTTGTTTTGACCCTGTTGAACTCCTCAGAATGTAATAATGCTTATACTTACCTTGCCAGTAAACTCTCTCATGGTTTATACCATTATCGCTTCACATCAAAATCTCCTAAATGCTTTTATCTTCAGAAAACCGCAAAATAAACTCCACTCCAGTGAGACTCCTTTTCAGTAACTGGACCAAGAATGTGGATCTTTACTCTCCTCCTTGTAGTTTCAAATAGTTCTGCAAACAAGTTCTATAGATTCTAACAAACACAGAACAATGTGTTTTTCTTTAGATTATTCCTCTAACTTCACCTGGCTTGTAGTATTGTCATATATGTTACTGAAGTTTATAAATGTTAGCAAGCTTTATAAACATAGGTTCATAGGTGTGTACTAGGCTAATGGCCCTGGAGCCTTTACAAGCCTAGCCCATAGGGTTACCCTGGCATCGTGCCACCCAACCTTAGTTCCAAGTGCCTCTGTTGAGTAGAGCCACTGGAGTGATCCCCAGGGTGAATTTTCTATTTCCCATCCACTCATCAAGATTTCTCTTGAAGAGGGCCAGTTAGGCGCTCTGTTTGACATGTATGGGAAGTCGCATGTGCAGTCTCTGGGTTATGAACCTGTCCCTCTAGCTTGTTCTGTTGATTGTGGTAATGAGGTTGAGGTCTCTTGAGCATGTAGTGCGTAGGGATTGGAATTTCTTTAGATGAAGCATTTCTAACAGAGCTGGGTCAGACATGGAAGCAGAGATTGTGTCTAAGTAGGCAATATGAGACAGAGAATAGTTGGATTTTTTTTGAGTCTGTCCATATGGGACAAGTGTTTTAGGCCTAAGATCCTCTTTGTGAGGTATTTTTGTGGCCTCTCCAGTTGTTGTAGGTGTCTAGTGAGGTACATGCCAAATGGGGCATTGTACCCCATGATTGGCCTAATGAGGGAAGAGTAGAGGGAGACAATGACCTCTTTCTTCCTGGATGTAAATCCCTTAGTAATTAGATGTGCCACATAGAAGGACTTTCTGACCACAGTGGCAATGTGCTCAAATCTAGAATACTAATTTTGAGAGAACTTGTTCCTTTTACATCACATACAGGCTAGTCTATAAATATACTGATACTGCAAAAATGAATGCAAATATTGAATGTTTTAAAATTAATTATTCTCTGTAAGCCATCTGTTTGCATTGTACATTTGTAGTTTACTCCAACAGTTCATAAATAATTGTATTTTATCCAAGACTATGTTTGAAATCTATTCACTTTGGATCAGTAGATTGCCTGATCATTTATATATGTATTTAGTAATGGTTTGTTAAAGTGCACTTCAGTAGAAGTGCAAAAGTTACTGCTTCTACATCTGGTCAAAAGTTTGCAGAATTCAATGCTGCTGTTTGGAAAGTACAGTTGTGTACACTTACCATAAATGTAGATGTTCTAGTGTATTCACTGTTGCAGTCATCACATTTGGGTTATCCCTGCCAGGGTAGCCCTCAGCTGGCCTGAATACCAGAGACTTAGTATTTCTGTGTCGGTTGCTGTCGCTTCAGGACTGACGTCAGGTCATCAATAGTATAAAGTAAGGCAGCTGATGCCATTACATCAGTTTTTATTGCCCTAACCTGTCGGGAGCCCCCAAGTAGGAAGCTAGGTTCTGGTGGAAGAACCTCATCAGTGGAAAATAAATGCCAATATGTCCCTTGTAAGGAAAGGGAATAAAGAGGGATGGAAGGACTGAAACCAAGACTGCAACAGTGAATACACTCGAACATCTACATTTATGTTAAGTGTACACAACTGTACTATGTTCTTCATGTTTCACTGTTGCAGTCATCACATCTGGGTTGATTTCCAAAGCTGAGGAAATGGGTGGAGGCAGTCAAGGAAACTATGGGCTGGCTAGGATGCCTTGCAAGACTGCAGAGGCAAACCCTGCCCTGGACTTGGAGGAGTGGCAGGTGATAATGCTTGGTAAAAGTGTGAATAGATGTCCAGGTGGCAGCCTTCAGGATGTCCCTGGTGGGGACTCCTCTGAGGAAAGCTGCAGAGGTGGAGGCTGCTCTGGTGGAGTGTGTCCTGACCCTCTTGGGGGGAGGCTTTTCATGTTGTTTGTAGCAGATGTGGATGCAGTGTGCTATTTATTTGGAGATGGTTTGTTTGGAGATGGCTTTGCCTTCTATCCCTGTAACAAAGTTAACCAGCAATTGACCAGACTTTCTGAAGGATTTAGTCCTGTCTAGATAGAATCTGAGCTGTCTGTGTACATCTAGAGAGTGGAGAATCCTTTCCCCCTTGTTTTGTGGATTAGGAAAAAAGGTGGGCAAATGAATGGACTGGTTGAGAGCCACACTGGAAACCACCTTGGGCATGAAGGATGGGTTAGTGCTGAGGGATACTCTATCAGCATGGAAGATGATGAAGGGTTCCACAGTCATGAGCACTTGTAGCTCAGAGACTCTTCTGGCTGAAGTGATGACCAGAAGGAATGCTGTTTTCCAGGAGAGAAATTTTAACTCTGCAGAAGGAGCTGGTTCTAAAGGGGGCAGGGTGGGATTTCCCAGTACAAAGTTAAGGTCCCAAGCTGGGGTTGGTGCCCTTCTGGTGGCCTCAAGTTGCTGGCTCCTTTTAAGAACTGTTTGATCAAGGGGTGTAAGAAAAGGGGCTGCTCAGTGGGAAAATTAGCAGAAATAGCAGAGGCATGAATTTTTATAGAGGAGAAAGAGAGGCCACTGTGTAGTAGGTCAGCTAAGTAATCCAGGATGAGAGGGAGGGAGGACTGTGCTGTATTGGCTCCCTTAGCCTGGATCCAGGTGCAGAACCTTTTCCATTAGTCAGCATAAGACTTTCTGGTGCTAGGGCATCTGGCCTCGTGGATAACATCTAGAACCTGTTTACTGAGATTGACAGATTGGTTAGGGGTTAGGGAATAAGCCAAGCTGCCAAAATGAGTGTCTGCAATTGGGGATGTATGACTTCCCCTTCCCTCTGGGTCAGGAGGTTTGGAATCTGAGGAAGATGCCATGGGGGCAGTGGGGACAGGCTGCGCAGCAAGGAGTACCAGTGCTGGTGGGGCCAGTCTGGAGCTATAAGAATGGTCCTTGGTTTTTCCTCCTTTATTTTGGGAAGTACCCTGGGGATGAGAGGTAGTGGAGGAAAGGCATAGACCGATAGATTGACCTAGGGGAAGGACAGGGCATCCACTTTCCAAGCCATGCAGTGATGCTCCCTAGTGCAGAATTTGCTGCGCTGATGGTTGGTGTGGGATGCAAAGATGTTGACCTTCAGTGTTCATCATTTCTGAGTTATTAAGGTGAAGGTTCTTCTGTTGAGCTGCCACTCATGTGGGTCCAGAAGATTTCTGCTTAATTGGTCTGCCAGATAGTTGTGAGAGCCTGATAGGAATTGTGCTAACAGGTGTAGTTGCATGGCAGAGTCTGTGTGCCAAAGGGTCATGGCCAGCCTGCAGAGAGGGTAGGAGTGAGTCCCTCCCTGCTTGTTGATATACCACATCACAGTGGTGTTGCTGTTGTGATCAGGAGAGCCCCTGGAGAGAGAGAAGGCGCATGAAGGCTATCAAGGCATGCTGCACAGCCATCATCTCTTTTTGATTGATGTGCAGAGGGATTTGCTGTGGGCTCCATTGGCCCTGTATACACCTGCCATCCTGGTGTGCACCCCAAGCATAGTCTGATGCATCTGTGGTGATGGTCTGTGTGGCTGGGGGTGGTGAGAAAGGCAGTCCCTTGTTGTGGAAACATGCTGTTGCCCACCAAAGAAAATCTTTCCTGACACAAGGAATTATAGGTAGAAGAGTTACTAGGTCTTGAGAGTGTTGACACCAAAGGCTTTTAAGGTACCACTGAAGTTTCCTCATATGCAGTCTGGTATAGGGAATGAGTAGTATGCAAGATGCCATGAACACCACAGCTTGCAGGATCTTCCTTGCAGACAGCTGGGGCTTGGTGATGAGTTGAGAGAAGAAGGCTGTCAGGAAAATTTGTTTGTCTGGTGTAAGGTATGCTATCTGGGATGCTGCGTCCAGGCTTGCTTCCAGGAAGATAATCCTTTGGGTGGGCACCCATTTGGATTTCTTTTCATTGATTGTGTACCCTAGGGAGGTTAGTAGTGTCTCTACAAAGGCCAGGTGTTTGAGTAGCTTTTCCTGGCTGTCTGCCTGAATAAGGCAGTCATCTAAGTATGGGTAAATCTGAATATTTCTTTGTCTGCAAAAGGCAACAGCCGGAGGCAGACATTTTGTGAAAACTCTGGGAGCAGTAGATAAGCCAAAGAGAAGTGCAGAGAACTGTAAGTGTTGAGATCCTGCCCTGTAACGGAGCTATTTCCTACATGATTCCCTGATAGGAATGTGGAGGTAGGCCTCTTTTAGATCTAGGGTGGCTACCCAAGTGTCCTTGGACCGCATGGGAAGCAGCTGTTGGAAGGTGAGCATTTTGAATTTTGGGATCACCAGGAAGGTGTTTAGAATGGATAGATCAAGGATGGGGCACCAGGTGCCCTCTTTCTGGGCACCAGAAAAAGTTTGGAGTAGAAACCTCTGCCTATGTGTCCTGCAGGAATGTGCTCTACTGCCCTCATAGAGAGCAGGGAAAGGATTTGTTTTTGAACCTATGCCCACTGGTTTGGTGGTAGATCTGGGAACCCTTTTGGGGTTGGAAGGGTGTGGAAGGAAAATTTGTATCCCTGAGACACTATGTTCAGAACCCAGTGGTCATTGGTAATGGTGGCCCAGGTGCTTTCATGAAAGGAGAGTTTTTCTCCTAGGGGTAAGAGAAGGTGGGCAAAGGTAGGGGGTGGGGGAGGTGAGTCATTGTGAGTTCTTACCATAAGGGGGTGGCTTATAACTCCCTGGTTTTGAAGTGGAGGTAGTCCACTGCTTAGATCTCTGCATTCCCTGTGGCTGCTGTCTGGGGGTGGGGGTCTGGTTCCCCGGGGTTTAGGCTGGACTGGCTTACTGGGAGCAGGAAAGGACCAGTGTTTGGTGGGACAATGCCTGCTGAACCTAGGTGGCTGGACCTGCAAGAAATCCTTAACTGTTTGCATAGATTTTGCTTTTTCTTCCATCTTTTTTAAGACCTCTTCTGCCTTAGTGCCAAATAAGTTATCTTTGTGCAAGGGGGCATCCAACAATTTAGGTTTGACATGGTCTGGCAGGGGCTGTTCCTTAAGCCATGCATGCCTTCTAATTACAGATCCAGTGACTGCTGCCCTGCAAGAAGCTTCTAGGGCATCAAAACCACAGTGCAAGGTGTGTTTAGTTACTTGACTTGAAGAATGCATTAACTCTTGTAATTCTTTTGATTCTGCCCAAGCAGGCAAGGAAGGCATTTTTTGTTTAAGGAGTTCCAGGGTATGTTGCTGAAATTTCAGCATATGAAACTGACAATGTAGTGCCCTGATAGCAAGAGTAGCTGAGGTGCATACTTTTTTACCCCAAATGTCCAGTGCTCGGGAATCCCTATCTGAGGGGGTGGGATTCTTAGCAGAGGTTGCTGTAATTCCTTTAGGCCCTTGAGAAATTACCTTATGGTCAGCAGTAGGATTTTTAAAAAGAAATATGTGTGAGTCAGGGACTCTGTAGTACCTGTCTTGTTTTCCTGGGTGCAGAAAGGAGGGTGTCAGGTCCAGGAAAATATCCTCCACAACATCCAGGACTGAGGGGATGGCCAAGGGTCTGTGCTGTGGAAGACCTAGGAATTCCTTGAGTCTCTTTTTAGACTGAGGGTAGTCTTGACTCACACATTGGAAATGCTCCCTTAAGGTATGCAGGGTTTCTCCAAAGGAAAAATCCTCTGGGAGAGAGGCTGAAGGAATGGAATTCTCTGCATCAGAATCCTCATAAGTAGAGAGGGGTTGCATGTCTTCATATTCAGATGCATCAGATTCTTCTGACTCTTGTTCAGAGAAAACTAGAGGGGACAGATCTCTTTTCATTTTGGAGGGGGTAGCTTGGCTTCCCGTGATCAGCATGATAAGGTCTTCTGCCATTTTAAGCATTTGAGACTGAGGCAAGGAAGTAGGCACCTGAGAGTGGGTCGTCGGTTTCTTGTGTGTGGATCATACCCTGGGCCTTAGAAACTCAGTCGTTTTTGAAAGAATGGTAGTCATGAAAGAAGACATCGTTTCTTGTCAAGAATCAGTAGTGTGAAGGACTTTCTCTGAAGCCGGTGCCTGCTCAGCGGCTCCGGACCCATCCAAGGTAGAGAAGACCGCAGGTTCCTTAGTCAAAGAAGAGTTTTGCGGCATACCAGACTCTGAAAGGGTCTCAGTAGCAGCCTGTGAATCCACAGAAGTGGGCATCAGGGGCTGCGAAAGCATCTCACTGAGGACCGGAGAACTGACGACTAGCTTAACGGGAGCATCATCAGTAGGTTTGGACCTGTGCGGTCTGTCTCTGTCTTTATATTTATGTTTTTTCCGTAGCTCTGTTGTCGAATTTTTATCAAAGCCATATCGGCATTCAAGGACTGTAAGCAAAAATATCTGGCTACAATAAGGGCCTGACAGTGGATAGTTCTGGCATTGAATAAAACATAGAAACAACAATTGGGGACATTGTGGTCTGGGCCTAAGTAAGTGATGCAGTAAGAATGGAAGTCTCGGTGTGGTATTTGCTTTCCAAGGGCGAGACAATTATTAACTTTTTCTGACATCGGTTAGTGCAAGAAAAAAGAATCCCCAAAAGGGTACTTAACTTTAGAAGACTTCAACTTCAATTTGGAAGATGAAAACTCAGGTAGTGGCCAACAGGCGCTCGTGCGAACTGCTTCTACTTCAGGCTCCAGGGCAAGAAAGACTGTTGTAATGGCATCGGCTGCCTTACTTTATACTGCTGATGACCTGACGTCAGTCCTGAAGTGACAGCAACCGATGCAGAAATACTAAATCTCTGGTATTCAGGCTGGCCAAGGGCTACCCTGGCAGGGATAACCCAAATGTGATAACTGCAACAGTGAAACACGAAGAACATCTGCCTATGCAGAATTTTATGTTTTCTGCATTTGTGTGTCAGATAGTAATGCACATTGCACAACATGGTGTCATACCAGAGGTAACCTGTTTGATAACTGTCCTTAGACTTCTCTGTTTGTAGGACTGGCCAGTGTTTCATGTGTCCGGCCTGGCTGAAGACAGCTTGTAAAGATCATGCTCATACCTTCCACCAAATTACAAAATAGTTAAATGGCTGCCCTTTGAATAGGCAAGGCAACATTGTTCAAAACAAACAAACAAATGATTGAGAATGCACAGGTGGTAATAAATACGTTTGCAGGACAGATGCATCAATCCCCTTTCCCCTCACTAAACTTACATATAGCATACTACACTCACAAAACAGTGACAGAACAGTGAAATGTCCCAAAAGTGGCACACAGTGGTCTCACACAAACTGCAGTCTTGCAGTGCAAGTTAATCTATGTTAAGCCTTACAATAAAATATGACTATAACCTGTGGTGTCTGGGGAGTTAAAGCTCATGAACTGATCACAGGTAAGGGAATCAGTTAAACGACTTCTTATGCTGACTGTGTACAATCTCTGGGGGTCTCTTGTGAACCACTGCTGTCTTGTGTTACTATAATTTGTTTTTCATTAAGGGAAGCACAGTGATTTAGTGGTTGGCATTGCTGCCTCACAAATATTGTTTCTGTGTCTCATTTCCCTGCTGGGATAGATTTTGTCACTATACATGCACTTCCTGTGTTGTCATGTTGTTTTGCCCTGGTCTCTGGTTTCCTCCCACATCCTAAAGTCATACTGACTATGATCCTGCAAATTGCTTGTAGGTGCGCGTACAGTATGATTGTGTGTGTGTGTGTGTGTGTGTGTGTGTGTGTGTGTGTGTGTGTGTGTGTGTGTGTGTCCTGTAATGGACTGGAATCCTGCCCAGGACCAATGTTTTGCCTTATATCCACTGTCTGCCATAACAGGTTTCAGCTACCATATAACCCCGAATGAGATAAAGCAGATATCAGATAATGTAAATACATTTAAAAAAAATGCTTCTTGTGAAACTCACAGCATATGAGTCATTGTTATACCTGCCGTTTTAACGTACATGATGCCGGTGTTTATATAAAGCTGTGGAGATTACAATGGTAGCATAATCCCCTATGGTTTAGTTAAGATTATATAATTGTCCAGCTATATCATCTTAATAATTAATCATCTCTATGGCAACAGGTGGGGATATCACAGTTACAGGAAAGTGATGTCATAAGTAAAGTATCTAAGGAGTGCAATGTCTGCAGGGCATTAATTCCTGGTACTGAGACAAAACAGTTTAAACATGATATAACAGGACACAAAGTATAAGCCAGCATAACATTTCAGCTTTCATTGATCATGTTAAGACAAAACACACTATGTATTTTAGAAAAACAAGGTAAGTTTTTTTTTAAAAAAAGTGTTAAGAGAAAGGCATCCCAGAATAATCGGATTTGTATCTGTCACTGAAGAGCTACGTAAAGGAATGAAATAGTGTCAGATCGTTAGTTCACATTAAGATATGACAATTACAGGATGAAAACACTCATGTTATGCCCGTAAAATAGTGAGCAGCCTTAAGTGTATTCCTTGATTTCTCTATAGTTTTTGGCATAGACAGGAATGTGGGAAATCAATAGATGTGCTATTGGTCCTTTTAATTCTATAATCAATCATTTTAATACATTCTTTAGTTAAAAAAATGTATATTTATATGATTACCTGTCCCCCTCAAGGGCATTTTCTTTTGTTTACTAACATATTCATCCTCACCAGATTACAGCATCAGTGCCTCAGAGGGTAATATCCAAGTTTAGTAATGACCGTCTCACACAAGATTCATGATGCATGTCCACCTCCCGCTGCCCCACCCCTGTACATGACACATACATGCAGTGGCTACTGCATACATGTTACACTCTTCGGCCAAATAGAGGAGTTGCTGTTCACCTTACTAGGTGACAAGCTGTGAGCTGTATACCAAGAGCAGGTTATCAGCAAAACAAAACTGATCAGAAGGTGCTTCTGGATTTATGGTGTTTATACTGAAACAGGTTGCGTGCACTGCTGTCTGCATGCAGCTTTACTAATTGTGACACAGCATTTTGCCAGTTAAGGCAATTTAAGTGGAATAATTACTCTTACAGCACTTTGTCTTTAAATTTTTGACATTCTAATATCATAGTCACCTGGTCTGTGACATCAATAGGACTTGTTGGCGAGACAGATTTGTGTCCCAGAGACTCCCCCTTTTGTGGAACAGACTCCCTCTCCATGTCAAGCAGAGTACCTCATTAACCCTTTTTAAGAGCAACCTGGATAACTGGATGGGGAGCAGAAAATACACCCCTGGGATTCCATGTGTGTCCCTGCTGGACAGTGGTGTAAGGTGCTGATTTGTTGGAATATGGGCTAAATTCTTGGCTAGGCTTGTAAGGGCCTTAGGGCCAATAGCCTAGTAACTTCCTATGATCCTATAATCAGCCGTTCAGAATTCAGACTTTAAGAATCACAGGAAATATATGTAGATTCCAATTAATTAGTTTACATTCACCCTTATTTTAAACTTTCATTTTCCAAAAGATGAATTCTATACTAGGCAGGAACCAAATAGGCTTAAGGCAGATAATATTTGTTTACTATATAGAGTAATTAAAAAAATAAAAACATAGAAAGACTGCTCTGTGGAGTAGCTTGATGGGGAGAGGGACAGGGATGAATGTGTCAGTAGGAGCTTGATGGGGAGAGGGACAGGGATGAATGTGTCAGTAGGAACTTGATGGGGAGAGGGACACAGATGAATGTCTCAGTAGGAGCTTGATGGGGAGAGGGACAGGGATGAATGTGTCAGTAGGAGCTTGATGGGGAGAGAGACAGGGATGAATGTGTCAGTAGGAGCTTGATGGGGAAAGGGACATGGATGAATGTGTCAGTAGGAGCTTGACGGGGAGAGGAACAGGGATGAATGTGTCAGTAGGAGCTTGATGGGGAGAGGGACAGGGATGAATGTGTCAGTAGGAGCTTGATGGGGAGAGGGACAGGGATGAATGTGTCAGTAGGAGCTTGATGGGGAGAGGGACAGGGATGAATGTGTCAGTAGGAGCTTGATGGGGAGAGGGACACGGATGAATGTGTCAGTAGGAGCTTGATGGGGAGAGGGACAGGGATGAATGTGTCAGTAGGAGCTTGATGGGGAGAGGGACAGGGATGAATGTGTCAGTAGGAGCTTGATGGGGAGAGGGACAGGGATGAAAGTGTCAGTAGGAGCTTGATGGGGAGAGGGAGACGGATGAATGTGTCAGTAGGAGCGTGATGGTTGGGGAGGTCTGGGGGGAAGCTGAAGAAGCAAGAAATGAACAGGACTGTCAGAAAGAAAGGGATGCCATAAAATGCATTGGTCTTCCTGCCAAATACTTACTGTATGGAGGAAATGGATGCCATAAAAGGCACTGACTATACTGCCAAATATGTAAGGACAGAAGGCATCCAAAAGAAGAGAGTAATGTCCCGTTGTAGGAGTGGTTACCCAGAATGCATAATGCTGGGAGATGGATGCTTTCTGAGTGAAACTAATGGGCCAACAGCTTTTGAAATCTCTCATGGCATGTTATTGGATTATATGCTTAGCAGGATGGCTAGAAAAATAAACAGTTACACTGTTTTGTGTCTACTGATTTGCAGGGGAATAATCATTTTACTGTGGAGCATCCATTTCTGGCCCTTTTGTACCTATCCTCATTGGTGAATCATTGTGAATGCTAACCTTGATACCATATTCAGAAGCGGGAACAATGACAGGAAGGAAAGACTAATTTAATGTGCAAAGGTAAATTAAATCTGTTCATAAATCTAATGCTACTGACAAGATGCCTACCTAACTGATGGCATGGCGGCAGAACTGTGCTGCTGTGACAAGGGTCATTTAATAACTTGGGTACTAGGAAGAAAACTGTGATGGGGAGCAGGAAAGATAAGCTGAAGTCCATACTTCTTTTTCTAGGCAGGATGGATAAAGTCACACCAGTGGGGTTGCCAGGGAGAATAGTTAGCAAGTGGCAGATAGAAAGGAGGGCCTTTTTTGAGGTCACCAGGTATAGAAATGTGTCCATGTGTAACCATTCATGGAAACACTTGCCTTAATATTTCAGGCAAGGTGGGGAAGAAGACAGAGAACAACAAACACTAGACCCCAGTTGCAGGGTAACAGCATCTGGAATCTTTGCAGCCCACCTATAATTATGTCTCTCAATGATTCAGAATTTCACAGAATGCCCAGATATTTGCCTCATATCTTTGACCTGTTTCTCATAAAATGTGTGGTTTTCTGGCAAATTATTAAAGACTGAAATCATTAAATAATGACAAATATTTGAGTTTTAGATTTCATATCTTTTCAAAAAATGTATGCTAATGCAAAAGCTAGTATTCTAGCAGCTTTCCGAATTAATAAGAGCAGCATTTAAAATCTCTCCCTGATATACCTTTGTCCTCCCATTATTTTTTTTTTTTTTCAAAATTCCTGCTGTACTGTACAAGTAACTTACCGTGCTAATGCAGTGTTTAATTCCCCTCTGTGGTGGTTTATTTTCTAGACATAGGGCTTGACATAATGGTTAAAGTCTTCGGCTTACGGGCACAAGGTACAGGGTGTGATTCTGATCTAGGGTTATTGGCTAGGCTTAAAGTGGCCCTCCAGGACAGTTAGCCTAGAATTCACCTATGAACACTATGGAGAGGTTGAGAGGTATGCCTGTAATAATAGATGATTGCAGAAGTGTAAGTGTGTGTGTGTGTGTGTGGGGGGGGGGGGGGGGCTAGTGCCTTATGTCATTGGGGACAATAAATCAATTAATCAATGTATGTATGTATAAATAAATATATACATACATTGATAAATACATACACTAGGGTGGCGCCACGGTGGTGCAGCGGTTAGCGTTGCCGCCTCACAGCAAGAGGTTCTCCGGTTCGATTCTCGGCTGGGGTTCCTTCTGTGGGGAGTCTGCATGTCCTCCCTGTGGTCGTGTGGGTTTTCTCCGGGTGCTCCGGTTTCCTCCCACATCCCAAAGACATGCTGTAGGTGGATTGGACACTCTAAATTGACCCTAGGCATGAGTGCATGTGTGTGTGTGCCTTCTGTGAAAGGTTGGGTGCTGGGCTGGCAACTCGACACCGTAAAACTCCACTGCCAATCATGAGCGGACAGGTGATCCACTGTGGCGACCCCTAACCAGGAAAAGCCGAAAGAAGAAGAAGGTAAATACATACACTAGACATTTGTGATATAGTAATGCGTTACTCTCACAGAACGGCCTACCTTAACTATATACAAACATTACACTACAGGATGCACAGCATGGCAGCACAGTGTAACCTAAATCTGAATAACATATACAGCACACTGGTAACCTAAATCTGAATAACAAATACAGTACTGGCATGCATCAAGCATATATGCTATACCCTTTCCATAATATCTATAGTTTGCATATGGGTGTGCTGTTGTACAGTGCAGTCTATGGAGACAGAATGGTACACAGTCTGGACTGATGAAGCAAGAATAGTTCACTGGGGGAAACAGCACAGTTCATGAAAGTTCAGAGGTGCATGGTGTTTGTTATTCATCTTGAATGCTAGTTTCCAAACCAAAGGGAAAAAAGGTCACACAGACAAGCCATTCAGTAAAAACTGCAAGGAAAAACCCAGTCAAGCTAGAGTTTTCACTGCATGATACCTTAAACCTCCTCTAATGGAGGTCCATGGGATATAAGCAAATGACCCCTAAAGGACATGAAGTGTTTTATCTACATGGCTTCTGAACGTCCATGGCTTTTTTTTTTTTTTTTTACTTTTCAAGTCTTTATGGTTACTTTCAGGCCAATAAATGCAAACCCCGCTAGCTATGGACTTGTGTGCTTCAGCCTTTTTACTGACCTTATCAGCACAACATAAGTAGATAGTTTGGCTATATTTCAGAAACACACACAGATCTTTAAACCAAGCTGATGCTTATAAAGATTAAGATGCCTGGAAAATATCCCCCACTAACATCCAAACCAAAGAGTAAAAGGGTCACACAAATCATTCGGTAAAAACTGCAAGAAGAGCCCAGCCAAGCTGGAGTTTTCACTGTGTAATACCGTAAACCTTCTGTATAGCAGGCCTATGGGATATAGGATCATAGGAGATTACTAGTTGATCAACCGGGAGGTCATTTTAAGCTTAGCTGTTTCATCCCAATGTAATACCATATAAATACTAGTCGATACCCAAGACTGTATTTAGTGATGACTGCCCATATCCAGGAGTGTTGTGGGCTCTACCCCTGGTAAGAATTTATGATGCCCATCCACTTGTCCAGGTTCCTCTTGAATAGTGTCCTAGAGGTGCTCTGTTTCACATGAACTGGTAGCCTGTTTCAAAGATGCGGCAGTTGCTAGGAGATAAATCTGTACCTTCTGAATATCCTATTTAAGTTGCAGGCCATATTTAGGTCCCTGAAATGGGTAACCCTAGTCCCATTTGATTTACAGATATGCAGCAAATTTGTACTGATCAGTTGACAGTGATCTGATGAACCCTGGCACTGGACAGGCAGCTGACTGTGACTTTCTCCTTGTGCAAATGACCCCTTAAAGACATCAAGTGTTTCAGCTACATGGCTTCTTAATTTGCTTTTGCTTTGAGCTTCGTACTCTGAGGCTGACCTCTCAAAAGTAGCAAGTTCTGCTGTGCACCTGTGCTGGCCTTTAGTAATACAGACTGCTGCTATATTATAGATCTCTCTTAGTTTGTATCGGTTCCAGTACAATATCACCTTGTTGTCACTGCATTACAGCACACCCTTATGGTCAGTGCATATATATGCTGCTGTTGTTCTGCAACCAGTGGTATTACCACTTTAAAGGTGACATGATGGCAAATTGAAAGACATTGTCAGACACATCAGTGTGTGTGCGCATGTGCATGTGTGTGTGCCTGCTTATGCCTGTGCCAAAAATCTGTTGCAACGATTGCTCATGTAAAGAATGCTACCACTGTGGCATTACCTTATGGATTTAAATTGCTGCACATTCAAAGACTCACGGTGCCCTCTCTCCTCCTAGGGTACATTTGTAAAGGAAATTTAACACAATTTCAGTACAAGGTATAGCTGCTTTTAAATTGTATTAGCTCTGTTATTCATACTCTGCAGCTTACTAACAAGTATAGTGCATAACATATTAGTACTTAATATAACAGGATTGCCTTTAAAGACATAATGCACAGTTATATCTGGATCAACAACTTGTCTTTTCTTCATATTTTGCATTTAGTTTTATTATTCTGCATTTCCCAAATTACCTACCACTGGCCCTCTGACTAATCCCCACAACTTTTCTCCATGAGCCACCCTCTCCTTGTATCCCTATACCTCCTTTTCCACCAGTCCCTGTTATATCCCTTGACCAGGTGGGCCCCATCTCCTCATGAAGTCAGCCTTGCAGCATAGTCCTGACTGATGTGTAAGGAGGACCTAGTAAAAAATAATGGATAATCAAGGGGAGCTGTCATGAAGCAACAACTGGCCAATAAACATATCTCTTAGAAGTAACATTTAATGACATCTGCATCATACTACCTCCCCCCACCCCATCCTACTACTGGCCTTTAAGTCTCCTGGTCTCCATCAGAGGTTTCCCAGGCATTGATACATTTCCCTCCCCACTCCTCCCTAGAGGGGGCAGCTGGCCACCAGCCACACTGTCCTAGCCTTCCCAGTCAACCTGTCCAGCTGCTGAAAGTACACACAGACTCCTTGCCTCTGTGCCATAAGGCCAACCATTTCCCTACATTTATGGTGTTAGTCAGTGTAGATGGATCATGTGTCTGAATCTCTTTGAGTACCCAGTAGACGTAAAGTACAAATATTCACAGTTTTGGTCAAAAATATTGCATCTAGTTTTAGCCTGCAAAATTATGGATACTATATCAAGGAATGCATTTAATTTTAACAATGTAAACAAAGAACTTAAAATAATCCTGATTTCTTGTCTGGACAGCAAGACAACTGGCAAGAATGGAGTTATCAGTATATTTCTATCAGTACACCTATCACTTCTCAGCAGTGGTATTTTTGAGTATATTATTTTATTTAAAGGACAGCTCCACTCATCGGTGTTCTTAATTACATTCCTAGAGTTATTTTGTCAGTGTTATATTATCTATGTCTGGTTAAGTTCCCAGAAACCCATCAGTACCTTTCAGTTTCTGCATTTCTGTTTTCCTGTGATAGTTCATGAAGCTCTCGCCATCTTTTCCCTGTTCACCCTTCCACATTATTTCATAAAGTTATTTTTCACATGAAATACAACAAAGACAAAATCATTCTCTTTCTGTATTTTTTTACTGTTAGTTACTGACGGCACTTAATTTCTTTCTGGTGCAGAAGGATGGAGCCTCTTTGCAATCCAGGTAAGTCTGGGTTTTATTAGCAGCCCTGACACTGGGGGAGCCAGGCAGGGAGGAAGGTAGTGAAGGCACTTAGGCCATTCTCCTGTGGGGTGTTGGGAGGATAGCATGTGTGAAGGCACACATCTGTTGATACAGTTTCTCCTGTACAGCCAAGGGAAACTACATTCCATGCTTCAGGGTTGGTAGGCAGGGCTGCTTGATTGCAATGTGCATCAGAGACAGCCCATTGCACATCCCCTTTCCTTATATAGATGAAAGTGTTTGTGGAATATACAGCCATAAAAATATAAAAAAAATTTGGCCCACTCATGATAGCTGCCTAAATGATGAGCCCTCTCAGTCAACTATGCCCTTGGTGAAGAGAGAATGAACAGTTGAATTGACTGAGGGAAGGCCAGGGCTGAAGACTGGCAGGAAATGGAGACAAATGAGGTAAAAAAAGGAGCCAAGTACTGACACTGTTTCCAAAGACAGTTTAAGAAGTCAGTGGCTCACAGCATTGTCAGTGTAAATGAATTAATGAAGAAAACAAACCACCTGGCAGTTATACTAGGCATTTTTTGCGCTATATTGATCTGAACAATAACAATAAGCACTTAAAATGATACCCGGGCCTTAGTATTGAAAAATAAATTAAGATATGATGATAAACATAGTTTTTCAGTTTCCTTAGATTAATTATATGGTTACTTCATGACTAATAAATGAAATAGGGTGTTCATTACACTTCAAAATATATGTCTAACATAAAGTTGTACATTTTTTCTTTCTAAAGTCCCTCACAATAATTCAGAAATAATTTCTTTCAAGGCTAATTTTCATATGATCAAAAATAAATAAATAAATAAGCAAATACTATGGTTCAATCATACATTGTTACGTTTTAAGATATCATACCAAATAAAAGTTTAATTGGTAACAAACTTGAGACGCATTTAAATGTTGTATTTGGAAACATTACAGGACTTTTCAGAGGAAAATGGAACACAATCATCAAAACGAGGCTGAAATACTAGAAATATACAGCAAAAGAAAATTAATGACGTACATTCACAATCAGATTGCTGCATGGAAAATGTGCATTCATTTAAAAAAACAAGATTTAAATACTTGCAAATCTTGCTGTTCCAATTACTCAAATTATAAACGTGGGAAGCAGATTTATAGATGTGGTCCTCCGTGAATGTGAGACGCACAGCAGTTCTGTCTGAAATGCAATACTAGTCTGTGTATGATTCAGGAAGAGAATTATATTTATTACAGTAGGGAACATCTAACCAGCTGTATGGTTGTACTGTCTCAGAAGTGCAGCTGTGCAGTTATACAGTCTCAGAAGCACAGCTGTACAGCCTCAGAGGAACATCTGTGCAGTTGTACTGTCTCAGCAGCACAGCTTTATGGTCTCACTACAACTGTGCAGTGTGTTTCAGCAGCACAGCTGTACAGCCTCAGAGGAACAGCTGTGCAGTTGTACTGTCTCAGAAGCACAGTTGTACAGCCTCAGAGGAACATCTGTGCAATTGTACTGTCTCAGCAGCACAGCTGTATGGTCTCACTACAACTGTGCAGTTGTACAGTCTCAGAAGTAAAGCTGTACTGTCTCAAAACATTGTAGAGTCTCAGAAGTACAGCTGTACAGTTTCAGAAGTAGACTCCCAGACAGAAGCTCAGGAGTGTGCATCATGGCAATCTGTATCCTCAGTTAAACAGTCGAATCAATGTTTTTAATTGGGCTGGGATGTTTGAAATCCAAGCATGCAGAGGAAAAATAACATTTTAGCATCAGGGGCATTTGAAATAAAGGATCAGGACAATTCTACTTGTAAACATTTTGGGTTTAAATAGTAACATTGTTTGACACAACTGTGTTTGTGTATGTATAAGGGGGGAGTTGTAAGGGTACATTTTGCAGCATTGTTTGCTTACCGCTGACTGCATCACAAAAAGAGTAATGAAAAATGTCAGATCATACTAGGGTGCACACTGTGACGGAAGCTGCACCTAAATGTTACAGTAGGTAAAACCAGGGCTTACATTCAGTGCAGCACACAGACATGTGCATATACACAATTACACACAAATAGGTTCACATGTGTGTACTACGTTAGCCTAGCCCATAGGATTAGCCTGGCATCGTGCTACCCGACCTTAGTTCCCAGTGCCTCTGTCGAGTAGAGCCACTGCAGTGATCTCCAGGGTGAATTTTCTATTTCCCATCCACTTATCAAGATTTCTCTTGAAGAGGGCCAGTGAGGTGCTCCACTTGACATGCATGTGAAGTCTACTCCATAGCTTGAGCAGTCTCTGGGTTATGAACCTGTCCCTCCAGCTTGTTCTGTTGATTGTCCTGTATGGGTTTGGGCGTGGGTGTTGGGTGGGGGAAGGAATGAGTATCTGAAAGTAGACGCAGACAGCAAGTGTTACATCATGTGCATGAGGTAGATACCTATATTAGAGGAATGGGCAATACAATTCGAAATAACCCTGTATACACTTCATTATGTATTCATATAAATTAAATTAAGGTCTCATTACATTCTGGTTCTCTGTGAGATATTATTAACCTGGTAAATTTAAAGGCCCTGTTGACCTTTGCTATAAAGAACTATAAACAAAAATGCTCCAGCTACAGTGGTGTAAGTTTTCAGAAATAATGTTCTAGTTAAGCTGAGTTTTTTTACTTGAACTGTGGCTATGTATACATATACAACTGTATATGCTTCAAAATAGAAACTCTTTGGACCTGTTTCTCTTCAGCTCTTTGTGCAGTCTTTTAGCTGTCTACAGGGACTATATGTTTCGGTGAATTGCCTTTAAGTTTCACTGAAGATAGTATTAAACCTTCCTGTGTCCTGACATGACATCCAATACCCTTAGTAAACAGCCATGTTTGCACTGTAGTGCAGGACAGTTAGAGGACAGCATTTGTATTCAGCACAACCAAAACTGCGAGTTCTGTTAGCTGTGCTGGTTTGGCATGAATACACATTTGTATACATACTTTGCAACACGAACAGCCCTGCTGCTTTGTAATGTATGTTGGATCTGGCCTAGTCAGCTTTTTTTTTTAAGAATTACTGTAGCAGTTGTAAGCAAATACCAGAATAACAGCCATTTACACTGCACGCCATGACTGGGAATCTCACATAAAAACAGAAGGAAAGTCATTAATTTTACTCATGCACTCATTCACTGGTTTCAGTACCTGCTCTACCCATTCAGGGGTGTGGATGCATTCATAGGTTCATAAGTAAGTACTAGGCTAGCTGCCCTTGAAGGCCATTTTTAAGCTTAGCTAGTTCCCATTTTTGAATTAACCTATTCCATTTGGTTATAGATTGGCCTTATCCATCCCACTGTTGATAACTATATATTACCCCTAATAAGAATGACTGGGATCATACCATAGATAATTTGAGGGGACCCATGCATGGGATAAAGCATTTAGGAACTGCCTCTGTCTATCAGTAGTGCAGGGCAGTCCAGGAGTACATTTTCTGTTTCTCATCCATAGAGCTAAGCTTAATATGGACAGGGATGTGTATGGTGATTCGGTTGCCGAGCAGCTGTATCCTCTATGAGATGTACAATGAAAATATGACTGATTTCCAGGTGGCTAAAACTGACATTATACAAATGCATGCATCTATGCATGGTTTTATTTACATTTATATATACTTATTTAGTAAATAAATACATACCTGTGATGTTTTTAACACGAGAGAATTCTGCACCACTTTTGTATAACGTTTGTCATTTTCATTCAATGAATCTAATTATACTTCTTTTCTTCATTAATATGAAAGCTTTCATGTTTATAAGAATGAATAATCCAGTGCTGTTTTCAAAACAAAGCAGGGTCATGCAATTATGTCTAAAGGGTCCTTCCGTGTTTATACTAACTTTAGAGCCAGTCATTATTACTTTTAGTAAATACGTCTTCCTGCATAAAAGGCATAACTATTTGTTAAGATTATTACAAAGATTTATTCACAATGATGACTTGACTGTTGTGATAATCTCTGGCCTCTGTGCCTCTAGTAAAGGGTGTAATGAGCTACAGAGTATGAAATCAATTTTAACAAACCATACCTTTTGGTTCTAATAAATGATGGTAATAATATGGTAATAATATATCACATATTTGCTATAAAATAAACTAAGCTAGCTTTAAGATGTCAATCACAAACACTTTTAACTATGAACAAAAGCTGTAAAACTGCATTTAACCGATAGCATTATAGCATTGCTAGACCATATTAGTTTAATAAGTTGATTGTTATCCAGGTAAATATTTATCTCAAACACAATATCCCTTGTCATTTACACTATAGTTTTGTATTCATTTCACACCAACCTATCATTTTCCAAAGCCTTTTATTGGTTTTAAGCAATAAAGTGGGGAGAGGAGGTGAAGGGAGGGAACAGCAACGAACATGAAGGATACAAAAGCTCTTTTCAGGCAAATATTAAATGGATTGCTGTAATAAGCAATTTAATAATTAGCATTTAAAAACACATGCAAAATGTTGCCACTTCTAGAGCTAAGGGCTTAGTGATGTCATTATTATGTGACCTTTACTCTTATGTTATGTATCTCTATGCAAATTCATTTAACTATAGTGCAATGTTAACCCTGTAAACTGATTGCTGGTAGAATGTACTTTATCTTGCACAGGGGATAGAAACTGACTACTCACAAGTCAAGACAACAAACTTTTACAATAACTGAACTAGAAACCCAGGAATTTTTTTTAAAAACCTCTATAGAAATATTACTGATAAAAACCTGAAATGTATCAAATCTGTATCAAATCATCATAACGGCATTCTTCCTACTTTTTTTACATGTCATGTTAACAAGGAAAGGCACAAATTTATCTAGTGTTATGACTAATTTTGGCTAGTACTTGCTCTCTGGTTTTCATCTGCATGATCTACAATCTGCACAGCATAGTAAAGAGCAGCTCACACAGCTACAACACCGAGTAAAATTCACTTGTCCAATTAGTGACAAAAAATAAAATATGTACCCTTAAATCAAATAGAAACCTTGGAAATCAGCATCAGAAATAAAAAAAAAATCTCCACAGAAAATGCAAATAAACTAATTCACTGTAAAGTTGGGATTTAACAATAAAAATTATAGCAGTGTTAAATTAAAAGTAAATATTATAAAAACTAAAACCAGAGGTGGAAAAATGCAATATTTTCCTCTCATAACTTCAAAATGAAGCAGAAAGCAATGGAAACTGCAGGCCTCTTGACACCCTGTTCTACATGCATGAGGAAGTACCTAGTATTCAAGTGACACCACAGGAATTTAGTTTCCCAGTACAAGTCATAAAACTACTTTAGAAAAATCCCATAACTGCATAAAACAGTATTAAGCATACAGTCAGCACAACTGTAAGTTAGAAGTTCTAGAGGAATTAACAACATTAGTAATAGCAATATATATATATATATATATATATATATATATATATATATATATATATATATATATATATATATATATATACATACATATATATGTGAATCTACTTCAGTCTATCAAATGATCACATAACCGAAAGAAGATCGTAATCGCCCAAGAATGAACATTTACAGTGCTGAAAGTCATAACAACGAAAGACCAGCTCTGGACATCACACACCAGTCAGAGCTTCTGAATGGAGACTACAGTACGATGAGGATCGGGACATTTATCCTTTTCCCCTCTGTAGTGCGATCTCAGAGTTGGTATATATAATTTACATGGGGTTGGGGGTTGTAGGTGGGCTTGCCCCCCTGCAAAAATGTAAAAAAGTACATTTTTTTGTTGAAATCATTTGTTTAAATGGAGCAACTGTTTTTTTTTTGTTATGACTTTTGGCATTGTAAACTTTCGTTCTTGTGCGATTGCAATCTTCTTGTCCCATTCTTTTTAGTTTTGGTTACATGATCATTTGATAGACTGAAGTAGATTCACATATATATACTTATATATATATATATATATATATATATATATATATATATATATATATTCACTTTATAAGCTCAAACTTCTGAAATGTCAAATTACAGAATCTTGAGCCTATAAAGTAGAAAATCCAAATATCCGAAAATACACAATCACGAAGCACTAAATCCCGAAACCACAAAACGGCAAAATTCAAACTCCCAACACTTTCAAACACCATTACAACGCACACGCACACAACTTAATAAGCACACACACCTACTCTTATGATATGCAGGCGGCCAAGCCTCCCCTGCACCCCCCACACCCCTCTACTTAAATATTCTACCTCCAAGGTCACACTACATACATACAAAACACCACCACACAAACTACATTCCTCTCACATATACACATCACAGTAACAACACACATTAACACACACTAAGCCCCTACCAAAAAAAACTTTAAACATAACCACTTACCTGAATCCACAAACACAGCGCAACATCAGAACCGCTAATTCAAAATCTCTCGCATTTGAGATTTTGAATTTCGCCCTTCTGGGGTTGCAATCTTCTGATCCTTCCACTTTATGAACTCGAGATATTGAATTTCGAGATTTCAGTATTTCAAGCTTATAAAGTGCTCCCATATATTTATTTTTTATTTATTTTACATTTGTTTACCAGGAGTGTCCACTGGGCCAGAGTGAGCCCATTTTCTGTGGAGGCCTGGGGAGAAAAACTCCAATTAGACATTTTTAACAAATAATCAGACAATCTTTTTCTTAACAAATAAACATAACATATTATTCTTTTCAACAGGTTCAGACATACAGTTAGGTTACAGACTGAGGTTATAAAACATAATATGGTTAAAGCAAATAAAAAAATGTAGGCATTGTGTATTTTTTTAAGTTGTAGCAGTCATGACAGACTATGGATAGTTGCATTTTGAGTACTATAACAGTCTGGCAATCATAACAGTGGATAAACAGTTATATAGAGTATGGTTACAATTTTGCTAATAGAGCAGTTTTATATATATATATATATATATATATATATATATATGTGTGTGTGTGTGTGTGTGTGTGCATATATATATATATATATATATATATATATATATTATATATATGGGTTTACTTCAAAACACTGAATTACTATAACTTTGAACCATAAAACATTGAGACCATAACATCGAAAGTTCAGAGCACTGAAAAGTTAGAGCATCGAAATTACATAACAATGAAAATTTAAATCATTGAGTCTTATATCATCAAAAGTGTTACATGGTTATGATTTAAAGTGCTAATTTTGTGGTATCACTTTTAGAAGTTGTATTATGTAGTAAACATACATGTCAGATGGCATGTTTTGTGGTTTAAGAGAAGTTCTTAGGTTGTATAGTAAAAGTTTATTAAATAACGGTTAAGCATTATTGTGTTTGAGTGATGGATTTATTAGTTTGAAAAAAGCCAGGTTAGTGTTGTGGAAAGTGATGGGATAAGTGAGTAGGGGAGTAAGTTTTTATTTTGTCTGTATCTATGTGTTGTCAGGAAAATAGAGGTACATGTTTGAGATATTATTTGTATATTCTGTATGGAGATTGCAATACAGTGGGGAATGGGAAATTTACCTTATCTCCACTGTAGTCCGATGTTGGAGTTGGTATTTTTAATTTGCCGGGGGTGTGCGGGTGTAGCCCCCCACATGGGGGGGTGGGGTGGAAACGTTGAAACAAGTGTGTTTGTCCGTTAAGTTATGTTTGAGGTAGAGGGGTATTACTAATGTGTGCATTATAACATTCAATGGGATGCAGTGATTTAGATTTGCAGTGTTACGTAGTTTCATTGTTCCAAGTTTTCAGTGTTCTGAACTTTCGACATTATGAAAATAAGAAATCAAACATCTGTAATAGTGTGTAATAAAGTACAAGTATCAGATGGCAGCAGTGACAGTCTGAGTGATTTTAATTTTATGCCTTAAAGACTGACTTTATTGTTAACCTGTAAGTAGACAAAATTGCCAACACCAAATGCAGTGTAAAGCAACAAAATAAGGCTAATAAGTTGAATACATAAGTATTTATTAAATATAATAAAATAAACAATCCAGACCGGTTTCAGCCAACAGGCTTTCCTCAGTGGGAATCAAAGTAATAGCAAATTAGAAGTGACACATATACATATATACATATATATATATATATATATATATATATATATATATATATATAGCATGAGTCATCCAATAGGATTCTTTCCAAAGTGATCTTCCCAACACTCAAATTGTTTCCTATATGGAAAATAAAAAGAGAATATAAAAGTTATACAATAAATCAACCACATAGTTACTGTCCATTGTAATTGGTAAAATTAAAATAAACATTTAATATTATTATAAATGATCATTTAAACCAGGTGAAAACAAAGCACCCAGTTTAATGATCCAATACTTCTCTTTTTTAGTGAGAATTGAATGCCATCCTTGTTTATTGGATCTATCACCAAGAATTCTGTCTATAATGCTGAACTGGAATCTGGCTGAGTTGTGTTGTATACAATGTCTAAATAGGACATTGGTCTCCCTCTTGATTCGTATGTCACTACAGTGCTCTGACATGCGTAATTGAAGTGGTTGTGATGTCTGTCCAACATAAAATGAACCACATGTACATGTTGCAAAGTACACCACCCAATCACTGTTACAATTGCCAAAGAATTTCATGTCAAAAATCATGTTAGTGTTTTTGCTGGTGAAGTGTTTTGATGTAAAAAATATATGGACATGATGAACAGTGACCACACTGGTAAGTACACCACAGTTTATCACCTCTCATGGTTAGTTGATGGTGTATCGCTCCAGCCGAACTGACCCTTTTGAAATGTGAAAAAAATGACCCAAGTGTCCTCGCTCTCCTGTATCCATACTTACATGCATCACCAATCCAGGGAGTGAGCTCCTCATTGGCAGTAACAATGTTCCAATGTTTGGACATAACATTCCTGATTAGGTTGATGTTATGTCCAAATGTTGTGATAAACCGGATAGATTCATCCTGCTCAATCTGGGTCCTGTCACGGTATCTAAGAAGGGAGGTTCTGGTAGAACTGATAGCAACTTGTTGGGCACCCCGGATGTCAGGCTCCTTGTAACCCCGAGCTCTAAACCTGTTGGCCAGATCCTGTTGGGATTCTTCATAATCATTTTCTGAGGAGCAAATTCTACAAATCCGGAGGAACTGTGATTTGAGTATGTTTCGGATTATGTGGTTTGGATGCATGCTCGTTGCATGTAGTAAGTTGTTGTACTGGGAGTATTTACAAAATGTTTTACTTTGTAAAGTATCATATGGATTTCTAGTTATGGACACATCCGGAAAGTTGATTTCATTTTTGTCATGAGTAGAAGTAAATTCAACACCCCACTTGTTCTGTTTGAGGTATAATACAAATTCTGCCAAATATTCCTCATCAGAATGCCAAACCAACCAACAATCGTCCGAATACCTACACCAAATGTCAAGTTCCTCACGATATAGGTTGTGTGCGGAATCATAAATGAGATGCTCCTCAATGTATCCCATAAATAGGTCTGCATATATGGGAGCAAAAGACGCTCCCATAGTGGTGCCTTTGAGCTGCCAATAGCATTCTCCCTGAAAATAGAAAACATTTTTATTGAGAACATGTTCAGCCATGCAGACCAAAAGTGTGTTAAAGCCTATGGGATAGAGTTGGGCTCTGTCTAACCAAAACTTAAGGGCTTCCAATCTAGCCCAATGTGGTATGTTGGTGTTTAGAGCCTTGACATCCAGGGTGCAGAGTAGCCAGTCAGGTTCTAGTTGATTGTCAGCAATGATGTGTAAAAATTGTGTGGTGTCCTGTATTCTGGCACGAATCAGGCTTAGTAGTGGTTTAAGATACAATGTGAGGAACTCAGATAATGGTTCTGTCAGTGAACCCATCCCAGAAACAATAGGTCTTCCAGGAGGTTTGTTAAGGCATTTGTGTATCTTGGGTAGCAGGTATAATGTTTGTTTTTGTGGATCCTGGACCATCAGATGTGTCTTCACTGTGTCGGATATGATACCCTCCGAGACAGCCAGGTCCAAAAAATTGTCGCTTAAAATTAGGAGTGGGGTCAATAGGCATTTTCATGTAATAGGAAGGGTTGGACATTTGTCCATTTCCCTCCCCCAGATAAAAATCTGTGTCCATGATAACTACCGCCCCACCCTTGTCAGCCTGAGTAGTTGCAATATTTTTATTATCCCTAAGCTGTTGCAATGCCTGTTGTTCAGTATTCGTTAGGTTATATTTCAAGGGTGAGAACTGATCCAACTTGAAGAGTATATCCCTAAGTACAGCTTGTTGAAAAACAGCTACATTCAGGTTCATGGGTGGTACAAAGTTATTTTTGTGAAATTTGAATTCATTAGATCTTTGAGAATCAGACCTGGATCCAAAGAAAAGTTTGAGGTTAGTCCTCCGGCAGAAATCATTAATGTCATTAACTATGTCAGATACATCGACAGAAAACCCAGGATCAAAATTCAGACCTTTATTCAAAAGTTTATTTTGATCCTCTGTTAAAACAGTTTGAGAAATATTCAAAATATTACCACCTATTGTCTCATAAGTGCTTGTATGAGACCCTCGGTTGTGTCTATCTTTGTACCTTCTATGCTTTCTCCCACCCCTCCTCCTAATGTGTTTAAAGGGTGGGTCTAATTCTTGGATTTTTTAGGGGCCGGGATTCCCCAGTGTTAGTCCCTTCAGTGTCTGTAGTGGAGGAATCATCTGCTGATGTACTGCTGTATGTGCGAGACCCCTTCAATATGGGATCTGGGTCTTTTTTTAAAAAATTCCTACCAGGCTTCTGTCTGATATCCATAAATCTAACATTTTTGGTGGTGTCAAAAGGTCGTCCCCTTTGATAATCGGTTAGGTCTCTGTTGAATTTTTTTATTTTTTTATCCTTAATCTGTTTTTCAAACACCAAAAGTTTTTTTGACAGCTTATTGAGGCATATAGAAAATTGTGAATGACCCTCATAAACTTTGACTTCCCCACACAGGCCACCCACTTCTTTAATGTTAGTTTCAATAGTTCGTTCATAGTATGAACTTAATATTCGAACAAAGTTCATGGATCCCTGTTGTTGGGCTAGATACCATTCATTGGTCAAAGTTTCATCTATTTTTCTTACTAGAGGTTGAGTTTTAATTCTCAAACCCCTGGGTTATTTCCTTGTTCATATAGGCTTTAAAGAGCCTCAAATGCCATATATTTTATTTCAAACTTTTCATGCTTTTACTGAGTTTATGAAAAGCATTGTTGCAGCCGTCAACTGGATCTGTTAGTTACGGCGTGCCATCCTCGTTTGGTATGCCAAAGACACCAATGTCATTTTTGTCGGCACAAAGCCCTTGAAGTATTGTTTCTAGATCCATGACAATAAGCTGTAGAGTTATTGATCTATTCAGACCACAAAAAAATTGTAAATATTTGTAGAAGCAAATCAGAAAAATGGTATATGCTATAAGCTGTTAAAAGTAATGGGACCAAACCCCCTATATATCCTGTCCAATAAACTAAACCGACTTATCAGATGGGCAGTCCTAATACCGACCAAAAAATTATGCCAGTAAATCTGGTTATATATAGTATTGACCAATAAACTATGGCCACAAACTGTTATGAATGGAGAATACAGTGAAATAGTTGGCTACGGCTAGAATCCAGATGGGAAATTATAAATAGTTGAAGTTTTCTTGATAAATTAGTAGTTAAACATAATGTAATAGGGATCTTGTAATAAAGATATTTGTAATTTTGAATACCTATGAGATATTCTAATTGTTATCAAAAAGATGTTCCAAAAGGCTTATTGTTGTTATTATATTCAACAAGCTGTTTCATGTATTCAGCATTAAAAACTGCTAGGTGTAGTGTCTCATCAGAGTAAAAATAAGGCCTTATAGTTTTTAGGAAGCTCTTGGAATGTTCTGATCAGTATTATAATCCAGTTTCAAAAACCTGGTACTTATCAATCCTAATATGAGTGTGGTCAATGTAGCCTGTAGAGTTTTAGAACTGAATAGATGTCAAAGATGGCAATAACCATCAACCTAGTGCAGGGTGATCAGTGTTATTTTAAAGGTGCAACCATTCATAGATCATCATCAAACATGAAAAAAGAAAAATATACATATTGTCCAATCTTGTAAATAATATTGCAAGTTAGCTCAGTGTTAGTCAATCAGGTTCTCATGGTTTCTATACTAATCCTGAACTATCAAAACAATCTGTCATTTGGTGTCTAATTTGACCATTCTTTTAGACACACCATGGCAATATATATGTGTATAGGTCCATCA
>NC_056747.1:96531823-96604323 GCF_019279795.1 Protopterus annectens
AATATACACAATTTGGAAACCCCAGAGTATGCCCAGACACTTGGCAGAATAACCACTCCTTCAACCCATAAGAAGCACAAACGATAGTATTTCCTTATACTTGTTTTGTAATGTTGACAAAGACACAAAGACTCTTAGTTTATAGAAACCATTAAGAAAAAAGAAAAAATAGTAAAGTGAAGACCACTCAGAAATCAAAGATGTAATATGCTTAGTCTAATAATGGTGTGCTGAGACGTTAAGCCACAGTACACACCAACATTAAAATCTGTTGGGTATCTTGTAATGTTATTTTGTAATGTTCCCATGTGTTAGACACAAACAGGTGGATCTACACTCACATTAAACATACTCAGAGGGAGAAAACATGTTCTCTATGGATCACAACTGTAGTTGTAATCTTTTATGAAATCATTTTAATTGGTGGCCAACCCCTAGTGCCTTAAGAGCCTTAAAAGGTTCCAGAGAATACAGTATAGCACTGTCCATTAAGGACAAGCTTTTCGAAGCATATGGCCTACAAAAAGGCCTGTAAATCTTTTCTCTTTTTTAAGCATCTAATAAATTGATTCATATGTAGGCTGAATAATGCAGGAGATAGTGCTAACCTTTGTCTTGTCTCATTATTCAGTAACGTTTATTGCAGCCAGTAATGTTGGGCAGCTATGCAGGCTGTGAGCTACTCTTTGAAAAGGATGAGGACATTTTGATCTTCGGTGATCCTGAAGAGAATCGTGCATGAGGCATGACTGAATACTTCACTCATGAGTTCCCATGTTATCAAACAAATCTTTGATACACTAATAACCTTACATGCATTCATCTCTGTGATTACCCCTGGAAACTGGGGAATAGTCAGGCTTGTTAAACATCTTTCTGATGTCAGAAAAATACTTAATCAGCTTGATTAAGCACCACTCACTGCTGTTATGTTCTAGTCTTTTGCAGGAGCATTAACAGCAGTCATTGGCTACTATAGATGCGTGGAGAGAAGTGCAAATAGATTTAAAAGTAGTTATAGGCCATGTTTGGCATTTTTTTTGTAAGTCTGAATAAAGGATTTAACTACTTTTAAAGCTGTTTGTACTATCCACCATTCTTCTATGGTACTGACTTTCTGCATGGCAATGTTAAGTGGCTAATTTTAAAATCTGTACAACACTTGGTACTCCTACACTTTTTTCTCTAACTATTGCATTACATGAGATCTGCTAAAGCTCCATGCACTGCAAGGAGTTATGATACAGTCTCCCTGAAAATAACCATGCTTTGTTTTATCTTTTCAACACAGACATCGAGATTCACCTCCTGAGCTTTGTTTTTGAGGCAGATTTCTTGACATCCACGTCTTGAACATGTAACAAGCCACTTATGATCAGAGTCCTGATCATAATCCTATATGCTGGTTATGAAAAGTCATGCATAATTTTATACTGGGTCTGGTCGTACATTGTAATGGGAGTTCCTTTTTTTTCTTGTCATTTCCCATTTCAAATTAAAAGTCCTTGTACTAGGTGTATCCTGTCAGGCCACCTCTACTTGTTGTAACAACAGAGATGCAGATGGGGCCGGTTGTTGGAGACTGTCAGAACTGTAGCCGTGGTGACAGGAACCAAAAAACAGTTGTAAAAACCTTTACATGTCCAGTATTACTCAGTATACATACCAATTTACACAACAAGGTGAGCTGTCCAGAAGTATAAAGATGACTGCAGAAGAAAAAAACAGTTCAAAATTAGAACAAAAAGTTCATTTGAACTTACGATATTGGAAAACAAATGCAAAAGGTTGAGAATGTGACAACAGCCACATCCGACATGTCTGCAGTTTGACTACAAAATAAGCTCACATGGCATTTAGACCAGTAACTGAATGAGTTCTAAATGTTTTAGAACATTTGTTTCCTGATTTCCCTAAAATCTGCTTCTCAACATAAAATTGTTGTCCGATTTGTTAGGTACAGGGAACCATCAGAAAGAATTCCATCCAAGTTAACCAGTTATGATTTCATTGGCTTTATAAAAATCTCTCATAAGGCTTTCAGAGTATTTAATACAGTGATTAGTTCGATCTCATAAGGCTTTCAAAGTATTTAATACAGTGATTAGTTCGACATACTGCAGAAAGGGAATCATCCAACTGAGAGTCCCTCCTGATTTCCTGTCAGAATTAGAGGTACTACAGTGATGATTAGTGCCTCATCGGAGCTGAGACTGCAGGCGTACACACGTATGTGTGCACGCACATAAACACACACAGCTAGTTCATATCAGCATTATTCTGATCTGTATTCCCTTGAGCTGTCTGACAGTTTACTTTTAACAAGTGGCACTGAGGCAAGAAATTACACAACTCTATCTCTTCTCAGAGGCATTATATTCTCTGTGATAACAAGTCCCTTACCACCTCCATTGTTTCCGGAAGCTATGGGTCACAAACACTACAGTGAACAGTAGTTACTAAGGCAGAGAGTAATCAATGTGAAGTTCACAGTTCTTGTAGAAGTTATTATAAATGCATTTGTCCTGCACCTTGACATATGATCATATAAACCACGCTTTTTCTGCACAATATAGGTTGGCCATGACACACACTTTCCATGACACCCAGATACACCTTATTTATATCCCACCTTTCCAAATGCTGTCAATGCCAACAAATTATTCATTCTGTGAAAACAACATGCTAATTATCATAAGACATGTTTTTAAAAAAAGTACGGAGTAGGTAGAAAGATGAACTACTAAAAGTCATGAGAATATATTTTTTTCAGAGATTACTTGTTTTACTGCACAGACAATGATTCCAGTTATATACTGATGATAGTAATTCCAAAAGAGAGTAGGGTCACCCAAAGTATGCAGTCTTCTGAGTTCTGAAGACAAATTCATGGTGTATCCATCAATGTATCTTCAATGAACTAGAGTGCAATGTGTCTAGTTAGTGATAGGACCTTAGCTATACTGAGTTCTTCATGTGGGATTATGTATTTATTTGCAGTTACCTTTAGGTTTTATATGAGTATATTGGGTCCTGTCAGTGTTCATTCCTCTCGGTCAGTACATAAGTACACTGGACTGTGGCATTGCTGATTATGTGATGACAGTATATAAACATACTGAACACTACTGGTGCAGACTACTGGACATCAGTATATTCATTAAGGATATCCACACCTCCAGGCTAGTTACGTAGCATAATGCATCCAAAGTTATCCAAGTGCAACTAACTCTGGGCAAAACTGCAATCCAAATTGTAGCTTGCTACAGATCCCCCACCATATCCCAGGATTCCCACAACTCTTTTCTTGATATATTGGAAAATATTAGGGTACAACCAAACACCCTAATAATGGGCGATTTCAACTACACCACCATTAACTGGGAAAACTATTCATGTACCAACTCCTTCGCTCAATGCTTTCTGGAATTCATAAATTCCAATGCCCTGGATCAACTTATCCACACCCCCACCACGTGCAGCAATATCCTAGACCTAGTCATTACCAACATGAGTGACCGGTGTTCCACACTTGAAATCAACTCCTCATTGGTCAGATCCAACCATAAGCTAAACACCCTAGATATCAGCATCCCGCCCCCACCCACCATTAATGGAAACCAATGTAAAACATTTCTCCAAAGCCAACTTCATGCTTCTTAAGACAGAAGTGGCGAACTTCATGACACCCATGCAGATGGACAATACAGTTACGACTGCTAAATCCTACACAAATGCACTCTATAAGCACTTACACGAGTGCATGGATTGTGCTATCCCAAACAGAACCAAGACACTATCCTCCAAAAAAAAGGAAGCCAATCGGGTGGACCCTGCCATAAACAAACTCTACAACAGAAGGAAGAAACTGTTGCAAAAGAGAGTAAAATCCCATGAGTGGAGGAGCTCCCTGGTCAGCCTCAGTAAGAAGCTGAGATCCCTTATAAGATCCTCCAAAGCTAGCTATGAAAACAAAATCGCCACTGATTCTAGGGACAACCACAAAGCATTCTATAGCTATGTCAAGAATCTCAATGGCAGCACCCGGATCTGCTCTGAGTTACAGCACAACGGCACGAAAATTACAGAACCAACTGAGATTTCCAACATCCTGGCAGATAGGTTCAGTGCTAACTTTACCCCCTCTCACCCCCTAAAGGGCCCATATCTATACAGGAAGAATGGAGAGTCCCTGTAATCACATCTATGAAGGTAAAAACTGCACTCTCTAAAACCAAAAACACAGCATCCATGGGACCAGACAACATCCCAGGCTACATTTTACATGAACTTCAGAATGAACTGGCTCCCCACCTAAGCACCATGTTAAATCATAGTCTCATGTCAGGCTTTGTGCCCACTGAATGGCGCACAGCAACAGTTCACTCCACAAAGGGGGAGCCACCATTGATCCTGGGAACTATCGCCCTATTAGCCTGACGAGCCTGGTCTGCAAGGCCATGGAATGTATCATCATGGAACTCATAAACAAAGACATTGGTAACCTCCAAACTCTGGACCCAACCCAGTCTGGGTTTCTGAAAGGCAGATCATGCCTTCTGAACCTGATCGACTTCTTTGAGGCAGTCACCAAAGACATAGACGAGGGTAAGGTGGTTCACACAGCCTATCTTGACCTCGCCAAGGCTTTCAACACCTTCCCCCATTCTGGAATTATAGCTAAACTCACTAAACTAGGTATAAATCCCTATGTCACAAGATGGGTTGCCAACTGGCTCACTGACAGAACCCACACTATAAAAGTTGCAGACTCCAAATCTGACTTCAAACCAGTGACAAGTGGAATACCACAGGGTTCAGTCCTGGGACCTCTTCTGTTTGGTAACTACTTCTCTGAAGTACAGGCTAACACAGAAGGCCTCTGGCTAACGAAGTTCACAGGATGTGGACATCCTACAGAAGGGCCTCACTACTGATACAGATGCCTGGTGTCAAAGGCTTGGCCTCAAGCTCAATACCAAAAAGTGCATTGTTATCCCCTTTGGTAAAAACTCTGTACCCATAAACTACCACATAAACGGCAGTCTACTTAATGCCGAATGTGTGATAAGAGACCTTGGGACCCAGGTGCACAGTAGTCTCTCCTTTGATAATCACATCGCCAGAGTAGTCAGGAAATCCTTCTATGTGGCACACCTCATCACAAAAGGGTTCTCATCCAGGAAAAAAGAGGTCATTGTTCCCCTCTACTCATCACTCATTAGATCCATTATAGAGCACAATGCCCCTTTTGGAATGTACCTCACAAGACATCTGCAGCAGCTGGAAAGGCTACAAAAGTACCTCACAAAGAGGATTAATGGCCTCAAACAGATGCCCTACACTGGCCATCTCAAAAAACTCCAGCTTTACTCTGTAGCATATTGCCTACTCTGAGGAGATCTCTGCCTAACATATAAAGCTATGTTAAATCCAGAGCCGTTGGACGTGCTACACCTAAAGAAATCTCAATCCCTCCAAGCTACATACTCTAGGGACCTAAATCTTGTCACCACAATAAACAGGACATGCTGGAGGGATAGTTTCCTGTCCCAGAGACTTCCTATACTCTGGAACAAACTACCCATCTATGTCAAGCAAAGTTACTCATTAGCACTCTTCAAGAAAAATCTTGATGAGTGGATGGGAAATAGGAAATACACCCCGGGGATTACTTCTGTGGCTCTGCTCGACAGGGGCATGGGAAATTAACTTTCCTGGGTGGCATAAGCCAGGGAACCTTGTTGGCTAGGCTTACTCAGGCCCTTGGGCTGATAGCCTAGTACCTACATATGAACCTAAGTGTATTGGACAATGATAGTCCTGGTTACTGTATGACAGTATAGACATACATTGGACCCTGCCTGCCAGTGCTAATTCCTGTAGGTCAGTGTATAAGTTTATTTGACCATGTCGGTACTGATTACTTTAGTTTAGTATACAGGTACATCGGACCCTGTAGGACATTATATAGGTATACTGGTCTCTGCTAATGCTAGTTATTATAGGTCAGTATGGTGGAATACTGGAATTTGCGAGTGATGACATTGGCTAATGTAGAGCCCAAATGTACGTACACTGGAATCCCCAATGATGGCTACTTAGGGTCCATATGCAGGCTTACTGGACTGTGTCATTAAAGTGTCATGTAGGTTAGCAAAATGGCCTTAAAGCACTCTATCACATTCTTGCGATCCTGTCCCAATCAGGTTTTGTCACAGTGATATGTTCATGGTTAGTTAGGTCAGTATTTTCACAATCTTAGTGTTAGATTTTATTTTACAGTGATGTAATACTGGCTTCCCTTAGAAAAGCCTAGACAGGGGCTACTGAAACAGTTCATTCTCAACATAACAAAAGTCAGCATAAAGTCATAAACCAATGTGGCATGTCTTGCAATAAAACCAGAGGAAAGATATGTGCAGATAATTTCCTGAAGTGGTAAAGACTGTTATAAAATGCAGCCCGGAAAGCCATAGTTTCAGTTAACAAGCATGTGACAGCAATAAAAACTTTTAAATAAACAATAAGAAGTTTTATTGCAAGATATTTGCATAATTAATCATTTAATATAACAGTTTCGCCTTGGTCCCATCCACTATTAATAAAAAAAAAATTCTAAGATAGGAAAATGAACTCCAGAATTTCACTTAAAGCAGTCCATCATTAGAGATCAAAAAACAATAAGTTTTTGTAAATATAACAAATGTGTACATTTGTGTGTGAGTGCATCAGTGTCTGCAACTACTGAAAGATTAACTGCACAATACATTAATTTGTCAGACTTGGTGTCAAGATGTCAGTCTGTGGAGATCATACGGTACTTAAATTCTTACTGTCAGTCTTGAGATGCAATTTTTCAAACAAATATGAAAAAATCTGATAAGAACTAACAGCTGCTACAGTAAACTCAACTCTTTTCAAATGCATTACTATTTGTGAACAAACATATCCACTGGGCGTGTGTTACTAATTCATACTGGCATTCAGTCCTTGTGCCAAAAAGAATTCATACATACATATATTTTATATATATATATATATATATATATATATATATATATATATATATATATATATATATATACACACACACACACACACACACATAAGCACCCTCTGGCCATGTGCAGCTAATTTATAGTGGCACATTGGGCTTCACAGACTGCTTTTATTTAGTTCTAGAATGTGACAGGTGTGTGTGTGTGTGTGTGTGTGTGTGTGTGTGTGTGTGTGTGTGTGTGTGTGCACATCTCTACCTCTGTGAGGGAATTTTCCTTCGATGAGCTGTGGAAGAGACAAATGTATGACACAAGAAGTCTGTCCACATTCATGGAAGCTATATGAAAAATGTCGCAACACCATGAAAACAGAAAATACAGCTTTTCATCCATGTCCATCCAGTCTCGTACCATTTAATCTCCTGTAGACAGCAGCACACATGCAGGGCTGGAAAAAGTTTGCAAAGCTACTACTGTCCTTGTGTTGTGGAGGTACGACAATAAGTCCAGGTGGTTCTATATTCATTCCTAATCCCATGTACTTCAAGGTTATTTCATACCATGCTGTTATACAATTACAGCATACAATAAAAATAAATGTAATGCCAGAAAAACAAATCAGTAAAAACTAAAAGCAAATTAAGATAGCAAATTGTATAATAAAAATTAGACCTCAGTAATTTTAATACTAATAACTAATTTAAATTTACAAACCTGGAAGAAACATTAAAAGAAATCATGTAGAATGGAATTTGGGAACAAAGATTACAATCTGCTGCCCAGATTCTTTGTTAAAAAGTCAGTTCCAGGACATAGAGGGATAAACCTCATACTATACTGTAGGTGACTCAAGTCTGATTCGGCTTGCTGGCAGAAGAGGATAGGAGGGAATTGTCATTGCTAACTTACCTGTTCCAGGGGAAGACAGGTAACTCTGACTCCCTACAAGGCAGATGCCTAGTAGGAGATCTGCATGTTACTTGCTGGAGTTTGAACCAGCTGAGCCTATACTGTTATGGTGCTTATCACCAGTTAAGCCATGTGGAATCTACCACATGGAGGCATGGTTCCACTCTGGCGACAGTTGTAGCAGTCTTGGAGGAGTTGCCAAGGGGGAAGGTGGTGCTCACAATGGTCAGAAGGTAGGCCATCTCCCCAGGAACAGCAAACTACTCCACCTCCTACCACCTTGGCTCACTGGCCTGAATCACAAAAACTGTGCAGACCATCTCAAAGCCTTGCCCTTCCTCTCAGTATCAGAAAGGAAAACTGTGCAGACCATCTCAAAGCCTTGCCCTTCCTCTCAGTATCAGAAAGGTTCCTGAGAGGCAACCTCTGCCTCATGTATACAGTCTTGGCAGACCCATACGTATAACACATTTGAAAGGCTTAACAGTACTGTGAACAGCAACACAAGAGATCTCAGTCTCTCTTGAAACATACATAGAACATGTTGGCGGGACAAGTGTGTATCACAGTGAACACCTCCTCTATGGAACCATCTTCCACTCCACATAAAGCAAAGTACTTCTTTTACTCTATTCAAATATCATTTGGATGAATGGATGGGAAACATCAAGTTCATTCTTGGTTCAGCATTCATATCCCTCATAGATAGGGGCAACAAGTAAATGTCTGAGGTTCAGCGTTCATATCCCTCATGGATAGGGGCAACAAGTAAATGTCTGAGGTTCAGTGTTCATATCCCTCATGGATAGGGGCAACAAGTAAATGTCTGAGGTTCAGCATTCATATCCCTCATAGATAGGGGCAACAAGTAAATGTCTGAGGTTCAGCATTCATATCCCTCATGGATAGGGGCAACAAGTAAATGTCTGAGGTTCAGCATTCATATCCCTCATGGATGGGGCAACAAGTAAATGTCTGAGGTTCAGCATTCATATCCCTCATGGATAGGGGCAACAAGTAAATGTCTGAGGTTCAGCGTTCATATCCCTCATGGATAGGGGCAACAAGTAAATGTCTGACATATTTTTTGTTCTTCCTCCCTTTGGGTTATTCACATGCAAAATATAAGGGTTTAAAATTACCATAGGAATGTAAGGCTAGACTTCTTAAGTTCCTCGCAGACCAATAGCCTAATAAGTACCTATAAACCTTGAAAATACTGAACTATACCATTACACTTAAAACTGCTGCTGCGCTGAAAAATATACTTCTTTATCACTTAATCCACCACTGTCTTTGGGTCCTTCTAGGAAGTCTGGCATGAATTTGGAGGCAGTAGCTGCAAGGTCACAACGGCTGTCTCTGGGGGAAAAAGACAAACATGGTACAAACAGCCACTTTTCATCACCTAGGTGGGGTGGATGAAATAAAGGCATTTAATACATTTAATTATATTACTGAACAAAAAAATCAATTCCTTTTATATTTGTAACCTGTGTTATTGCTATATATATTGTTTATATTCTGTATTTTTTTTCTGGGGCTTTTCACCCCAGGACTCCGCTGAAAATGGACACCAGCTGTCCATTTTGGACCATCCTGGTAAACAAATGTTAAATAAATAAATAAATAAATAATAAATTCACAATCACAACAGACAAAGATAGTACTGTGACTCTAAAGAAAATGTTGGTGTACTCATTATTTTTACAGAAAACCTCTGCCATACATTTGTTGTTAATTTTTACCAGAAACCAACAGCCATAACAAAAAACTATTTCACCAACCACCAAAATCTCTGTTCTAGCTCACCCACAAAAAAATCTGGTTTGGCCTGTCTCAACTCATTAATTTCAGCAAACCATCCCAACCCAACTGACATGCCAATCAATCAGACTCCAATACTGTCTACATATTCAGCTCTGCCACCTATTTATCTAATCATGACCCAACTCCTATACCTCCTAATGTCCAATACCTTACAGATCCCCCCAGATCACTACTTCAACCACCTTAACCCTACTTGCTAATGCATACAGTACACATCTATCCAAGCTAAAGCCATTAATCTAGCCCCTCATCATCTCCCCCTGAGTCTCATAAAATTGCAGATGATATTATAGCTGGTTGCTTAGCTATCCTTATTAATAGATTCATAAAAGAATGTCACTTCCCCCAATGATGGAAATGTTCCTACATCCTCACATTCCATGAAGGTGGCTCATTAAATAAATAAATAATTTCATGCCTATCACTATCCTTTCTCTATTATCCATGATCCTGGAAAAATGTAGACTCTCTCAATTGCACCACAACTTGATCTCTAACAACCTTCTACCCAGTACCAACATGGCTTCATGCCTGTCATAGTACTGACATAGCTGTTCTATGCTTTATGCAAACAGGATAACCACTACTTCATATCCACAAACTTTCTTAGCCTCCTTACAGCTTTTAGCACATTCACTATAAACTTCTTTAAAAATGTTGACATGTACGTCTGTCAAATTCTTCCCTTTTATGGTTCAAAACCTACCTCTCCAACAGAATTCAGTGTTAAATGTTAAATTCACCACCTCTCCTCTTGTTAGTCTTGTAGGAGTTCCACAAGGGTCCATATTATATCCCGTTCTAGCTGACATTTTTTATCAATAATCTTACTCTTCAGTATGTTGATGATTCCATCATTATCTGCTCCACCAAATCCGTGCATGAAATCCAGTCACTGACCTAAATCCATGCATGAGCTCCAGTCATTAACCTAAATCCATGCATGAGCTCCAATCATTAACCTAAATCCATGCATGAGCTCCAGTCATTAACCTAAATCAGTGCATGAACTCCAGCCACTAACCTAACAATTATTCTCTTCCATAGAATCTTGGTTTAGTGACTACAACCCTTGTTCTTGACCCCCACCAAAAAAAAAAAATAATAACTGAACTGATGCTGTTCATTCTCAAAGCTCACCAAAATTCTGCAACCACCTTCACCCTTATTCTACAAATGGGACCTCATTTGAACAGGCTAATCACACTAAACTGTAGGATTAACCATAGATGTAAACATGAACTCTACCTCCACATTCAACAAGTCCTCAACAAAATAAAATCATCAAAAAGTAGGTTTGCTCTACAGAGCTAAAACCTATCACACTGAATCACCAGAATACGTTTTGCAACTGGTTTACTTCTCCTCATCCTCCTCTGTGCAGCAAACACTTTTACCACTCTTCAAAACTTACATTTCTCTACAGTGAAGCAAACATATTATGAAATATCAAATTCGCCTTCAACTTGCCCCCATATACACTCATTATTACAAAGCTCTCATACGGTTAATATGATTTGAACTCTCTAATCTTTTGAAGCTCTAGCAACTTAAACAAGCTCATAAAATACTGCATTTTCCGAGCAAATGTCCATCACTATCTTCACTCATGTCACCCTTCCTGAGACCATAGATCCTCTAAAAAACTTTTCTTGAGAATCATCTTCTTCAATGACTCAAACAGGGGTGCCCTCTACCCCAAGTAGCTAAACTCTGGAACTCCTTTCCATTTGTCTCTAGATGAACCTACAAACTCTCACCAATTCAAGTCACAGCCTTACCAGCAACTGAATTTGTCACTGTGCAACTCCACGTGAGTGATCTCTCAACTTATCTCTAAACCTCCTCACCTCATCATCTCTCTCTCTCTCTCTACTTTACCCAAAGTCATACACAAATAATCTCATTATGTCTATAAGTATTCCTTAACACACACACACACACACACACACACACACGCACACACACACACACACACACACATACACGCACATATACACGCACACACGCACATGCATACACAAGCACAAACACACACACACACAGGCACACACATATACATACACACACACACATATACACATACATACATGCATACACACACACACACATATACACACACACACACACACACACACACATATACACACACACACACATATGCACATGCATACACAAGCACACACACACACACATATATAAACACACACACACACACACACACACACATACAGACACACATATACACACACACATACAGACAAACATATACATACACACACACACACACACACACACACACACACACACACACACACACACACACACATACATATACACACACACATGCATACACAAGCACAAACACACACAACACAACACACGCGCACACACACACACACACACACACACACACACACACACACACACACACACACACACATTTACACATACATACATACACACACAAACACACACACACACACAGGCACACACATATACACAGACAAATACAAACACACACACACACGCACACACACACACACACACACATATGCACATGCCTACACAAGCGCACACACACACACATATATAAACACACACACACACATACACACATACAGACACACATATACACACACACACACATACAGACACACATATACACACATACAGACACACACATACACACACAGACACACACACATACAGACAAACATATACATACACACACACACACATACAGACAAACATATACATACACACACACACACACACACACACACACACACACACACACACACACATACACACTTAGTCTTGAGATATTTTTTTCTTGTCCTGTTGCATAACACCCCACTCACACCTGCAGTGGTGTTTTCTCAGTGAATAAGTTTTTATACACAGTGCTGTCCTGGAATACTGAAGTATTTAATAAAAATAATTGTGTCAGGTGACAGGCATATATATTAGTGTTTAGCTGACTAAGCAGCCCAAGATGAAGTAAAATACTGCTCTGTTTCTAATCATATACTTGTAATGCTACACACTGCATTTAAACTTAAAATGATTTTCAATGTTTAGTATTACTTTGCAGCTTTCAGTGAGTTAGATGCTGCTATGCATTTTCCTAGGTGCCTCTCCTTAATCTTTTGCCATATTTTAAATAAAATGTTTTATAAACGTTTTATTAAAACCATAGCACAAATAAAGTTAGCCTACCCCTTGGTGGCACCATCATGGGACAGCATGAGGTACATGATACATGGATGGGACATCACGCATATGAGACACTGCATTCATTAAAGTCTGTGGTTATAGCGAGGAAGTTAGGGAAATCAAACATTTCCCAGAATAAGCCAACAAAGTCCTGAATCCAATACTAATGGACACGTTTCTGTACTACATGCATTGATGCAACAGATAATGTGATTTCCCAGTGCAAAGAAGTTAAGAGCTACATTTTTCTATTAATGAGCTTAAAAGTTAATAAAATAGACTTGCTGAACAGCAAGGATAAGGAGTTCAAAAATTATGAAAATAAGTGACTTTCTTTTAAGGGTAAATACGAGACAAATGCACAAGTTCATAGAAACGTAAAAGGAAGGACGATTAAAATGAATATGAAACAGAACATCATTTGTGATTTAATAAAGCAAAGTACTAACATTGTAAATAAGAGTTTCAAGCTTACAGAAAAAAAAAACTTTTTGTGAGGTAGAAATGGTTAAACTATTAAGGCAAAATAAAGAGGGAATGACCAGAATATGTGAATTGCAAATATGTGGTAAAAATAAATCAGAAACTTACAGGTAAGACTGAAGTATTGAATCTACATTTTTGGATTAAAAATACAGTGAAAAAGTTGGGTGTGATTCTGAGATAAATCCCCATTGAAATGGGAAAGTCTCACATCCAGCAGCACTTATAAAACCGGAGGAGGGCACTACTGTTGGTCTAGGCACCTGACGAAAATGTACCAAACTGATTCTTTGTAAGGGAATAAATACATAAAAGGTTGCTTCCCCCTAAATGATGATAAGTTTGAAATAATCCTCGGACTGAATTTTAATGTTTATTTAAAGACCATTGTACTGACTGCTAATGGTCAGTCGGTGTTTTACAGTTCATTTATAGAAATTGGATTGACTGATCATACATAGAGGCAAAGCTGTAAGGAAAAAAAACTATAACCATTTTAGCTTTATTCACGTCTTTGTTGTACTTTATAATCAGTGAAACGGAAAAAAAAAGCACAATTAATGAAACTATGTCAAAGTTCTATTCAGTGAACCTTGTAAGGTATTATATAAACGTGTTGCTGCATGATGTTACTTAAGTTAAAATCAAAGTTATAAATTGGTGCCATGAACTAAAAATAAATTGGGTAGGAACCTCTGCAGGTTTTACTAGAACTTAACATTAATTTAAGCTGTGAGGAAAGTAAAAACTGAAATTAAATAGATTCATCAAAGGAAAATAAATACATTGTTGTTCAGCTATTTGTGTATTTTTTTTGCTTGTTTTCTCATGAGGTAATTTTCCTAATACTCCATGAAAGTATGAAAAGGCCTAGATGAGGGGTCTGATAGGGAAATGTCTATCCATAAGTATAATTAACTGTCACAGAGTGATAGCTGTGCTACTATTGCATTAGATGAATGAAATGCTAAAATGACACAGAGTTTTAAATCTTGTTTTGTGGTGTATAACCCCCTTTACTTGCCACAAAAGGGTTTGTGCCCTCATTTTACTACTACTTTTTGTAACAAATTCCAAGTTCACTATAATTCAGTGAAAATGAGAGTTTCACCATTGCAGTGACCAGCCTTAATGAATACAAATGTTGGTTGTGTGTGCTAAATTACTTGTACACTTCACATGCATACAGCTGTTTGACTACCAAGCATGCATTATTAGCCACTTTTTTATTTTTATTTATACTTTAACTGGGTAAATGAACTGGCCCAGGGACCCTTTTCTGCCACAACAATAACAAGTAAGAAATGCACGTAGAAATAAAAAAGGAAATAATACTGTCATTAATGCACTTGATGAAACCTGCATGTACAATACATAGCCAATGTGTTACAGGGAATAAGTAAATTAAGCAACACTTACAAGAAGGAATACATTAATGCTTAAATATACAAAGTAAACCAACACAGAACTGTATGTATGCATATTGCACAGCTCACAAAGCTGTAAGGTGTTATTGCAGTGTAATGGACTAGGAATCAGCTTGTGAATGTCACACGGCTGTATAAAAACAGAGAGGGAATAATTATATTCGCATCATTCTTCTGGTCATAGAGTCGCACCAACAGAGTAAGCCTGCACATTTTGTAATGGAACCCCCAGTGCAGAGAACCTAAGACTTACTTTGCCATTGTGTTAGCCTTTACTTTCATTGATTAGATGATTTTTGAGTGTTTTCTTGAAAGTCAGTAGTTGATCTATATTCCTAATATTCTTTGGGAGATTATTCCAAAGAACTGGAACTATTTATGAGAAAGCACTTTTACACATACTTAGTGTGAATGAGGTCCTTATAATTTATTACCATCATTATTTCTAGGAATGTAGGACTGTTTTCTAAACTGCAGTCTGCTGAGGAGTGGTAGACAGTAGTCATCATTTAATGTTTTGTAGACAAGTGTAGGGAATAACAACACACTACCTGTAACAGGTAGTCAGTTGTTTGAGTTTACAGTAGTGCATCAGTGTAACAGGTAGTCAGTTGTTTGAGTTTACAGTAGTACATCAATGTAACAGGTAGTCAGTTGTTTGAGTTTACAGTAGTACATCAATGTAACAGGTAGTCGTTTGACTTTACAGTAGTGCATCAGTGTAACAGGTAGTCAGTTGTTTGAGTTTACAGTAGTACATCAATGTAACAGGTAGTCAGTTGTTTGAGTTTACAGTAGTACATCAATGTAACAGGTAGTCGTTTGAGTTTACAGTAGTGCATCAGTGTAACAGGTAGTCAGTTTGTGTTTACAGTAGTACATCAATGTAACAGGTAGTCAGTTGTTTGAGTTTACAGTAGTGCATCAATGTAACAGGTAGTCAGTTGTTTGAGTTTACAGTACTGCATCAATGTAACAGGTAGTCAGTTGTTTGAGTTTACAGTAGTACATCAATGTAACAGGTAGTCGTTTGAGTTTACAGTAGTGCATCAGTGTAACAGGTAGTCAGTTGTTTGAGTTTACAGTAGTGCATCAATGTAACAGGTAGTCAGTTGTTTGAGTTTAGAGTAGTACATCAATGTAACAGGTAGTCAGTTGTTTGAGTTTAGAGTAGTACATCAATGTAACAGGTAGTCAGTTGTTTGAGTTTACAGTAGTGCATCAGTGTAACAGGTAGTCAGTTGTTTGAGTTTACAGTAGTGCATCAATGTAACAGGTAGTCAGTTGTTTGAGTTTACAGTAGTACATCAATGTAACAGGTAGTCGTTTGAGTTTACAGTAGTGCATCAATGTAACAGGTAGTCAGTTGTTTGAGTTTACAGTAGTGCATCAGTGTAACAGGTAGTCAGTTGTTTGAATTTACAGTAGTGCATCAATGCTTATGCTTTTTTCTATGTGTGCAAATCTAAGTATTTTGTTCTCAGCTGATTGAATGAGTGCAGTATGCAGAGGGAAGTGCAATTAAAGAGACCTTTTATTATTTATTTATTTTATTTTGTTTAAAGGAAAGTGCAGCTGCACACAAAGCCCCTTTTCAGTGGAAGCCTGGCAAGAAAAACTCCATACAAACGAAATAAATAGCACACAGTTCCACACTGTAGAGACATTGTAACACTTGATACACAATTAGTAATAGAACATACATGGAGTATTTAAGCTGTGCAACAGTTTAAGTACTATGGAATGAATTTAAGTAAGAGCATTTGGGGTCACATAAGATTGGGCAACATTAGAGTTAGAAATGAGATTGTAGCTTGAGGAGAATGAGTAGGGAATGGGTGGAATACAGAAGAGTGGAGTAGTGTGGCTGAAGTGTGAGAGTGTGGCAGTATGCTGAATAGAACACTGTGGCTGAAGTGTGAGAGTGGTAGTATGCTGAGTAGTTTAGTATGGCTGGATTGTGCCAGAGTGGTAGCATGCTGTGTAGTACAGTGTGGCTGGACTGTGGGAGAGTGGTAGCGTGGCTGGAGTGTGAGAGAGAGGTAGTATGCTGAGTAGTATAGTGTGGCTGGAGTGCGAGAGAGTGGAAGTATGCTAAGTAGTATAGTATGGCTACAGTGTGTGAGAGTGGTAGTATGATGAGTAGTTTAGTGTGGCTGGAGTGTAAGAGAGTAGTAGTATGCTGAGTAGTATAGTGTGGCTGGAGTGTGAGAGAGTGGAAGTATGCTAACTAGTACAGTGTGGCTATAGTGTGAGAGAGTGGTAGTATGTGAGTAGTACAGCATGGCTAGAGTGTGACAAGAGTGGTACTATGCTGAGTAGTATAGTTTGGTTAGAGTGTGAGAGAGTGGTGGTATGCTGATTGCTACTGTCAAAGAACAGAGTTTTGATAAAGAGTGCAGCAAAAGGACTAAATTCATTGTATGGAATACTTTTACAATAGTATATGGTTTTAGTCAGAATTAAATCTATATGGTCAAGGTTTTAATAATGGGGTAAAGAACACTTGAGAAATGAATGCTGTTTAAAGGTGAGGAAAACAACATATTTTAATAGGAGGAATCAAAGCCATAGCTAAGAGTCCAGGAAGAATTGTTTTAGTTTAGTTTCAAAGATATTTAGGTTGCCAGTGAGTCTGAGAGGGAGTTTAATGGAGTTCCTGTACTTAGTGATATCGCTGGAAAAGAGAGCATCTCTCTCTCTTTTTTTTTTTTTTTTTGTTTTGTAAGGCCAGTTTTGAAGTTGGATTTGCAGTCATTATGCATTTTAGGGGTGAAAAGGAGTTTTGTCTTCTTTCAAGTTAGGATGAGGTTAGATGTCAATAGCCAGGTTTTAATGGAGGTGGAGTGCTGTGTGAGTTGTTGAAAATGACAGAGGTTTTGGGCCACATAAATAAGAGTCAAATCATTAGCATATTAGATTAAGTAGACATGTTTTCAAGCAGCGTTTAAGTGTTTAATGAACACATGCAATAAGAGGAGTTCAAGTATAGATCTTTGGGGAACACTGACACAAAGTCAGCTTGACTAACTTAACCACCCTGTTACTGCTTGTGATAAGTTTGATGAGTAGCCCTTGAATGAAGAGAACGAGAGAGAGATAGAGAGAGAGAGAGAGAGAGAGAGAATGTGTGTAGAATGGGGTAGGCCTAAGGATGTCCGTTGATATAGTAGGTTGCCATGAAAAAGCTTTTGATAAATCTAAGAATAGAGGTGACACAGTACTGCTTGTGCTATGTTTGGGATTGATCATATTTATGAAGTCATGCACTGCAGTTGCAGTGCTGTGGGGTTTGGTCTTCAGCTGTGCAGGATAGAAGAGAAGAGGTAGATGTCAATGATCTGTTTGAGTAGATGAATGAGGATGCACTTTCCAGGATTTTGAATAAGGGGCAAGGTAGGGCTTTTGGCCTACACTTCGAGTTCATTAGTATTGCTACCTTTGTGAAAAGACAGGTTATAAGAATTCTTCCAAAGGATAGGGACATAGGATTCTTGGGTAAATTTATTTATGTGAATTGAACTGGGGTAGGCTTATGGGATCGACATGAATTTTCATGTAGTTATCTTGTAAGATATCTATAGCTAAGGTGGTAGGTTTTAGTTTGAGAAGGTATCTTCATTGTGGAGTTTGGAATAGTGTTGAGAGAAAAGGCATTAGGATCATTGATGGGTTGGTAATTGTTGTGTGGTGTGCTGTTGTTTTTATTGTGTAAAGAATTAATGGGGTTTATAAAGTGTGCAAATAATTTCTGACTGCAAATCTGGCCATGTGTTAGGCTAATGAAATTTACTTGAGGTTTAGAGTTTTTTGATGGAGCTTCAGATTTTTTTTGTGGTGATTATTTTGTGAGTTAAAAATAGTTGACTTTATCTGTTTTGAGTTTGTTTTTGGTACACTTAGGTTTATAGGTAAGAACTTGTGTGCCTTTTTAAGCTTAGCCAGTTTCCCTTTCAAAGGTGAGAATTAATCCCTGTACCATGTATCTATAATGTAAAAACCTTAACCGTTATGCAAAGAATGTAAAGTTTTCAAGGTCTTCTGAGTTTGTTTGTTGCCAGGATTTCTATATATTATCCCTTTTTAAACATGAATATTTTGGTGTATTTTTACATCTTCATTCTCTTAACTAATTTTTCCTGTACTATTAACCTGCTGCTGGTTAAAAGTCTCAACTGCACATATTTTCGCAGAATGTCCAGATTTGTGCCTTATAGTTTTGGTCTGTTCTTCATAAAATTTGTGTGTTTTTTTTTTGGCAAATCACTGAGGAGTGAAGTCACTAAATGATTACATACATTTGAGTTTCAGACCTCATATCCTTCAAAAAATGGATGCTAGCACTAATCCTTTTATTTGAGTGACTTCCTGAGCTTATAAAAGCAATATTTAAAATCTGTCCCTATTTTTGGGCCTTTGTTGGCCCATTATTTTAGGCTTTGTCCAGATTTACTGAACTAAGAGGTTGAGAGGTATGCCTCTGGTATTCATTCATTTTGGTTTTCTGTTGCAGCATCTCAGCACATCCTCCTGGTCTGTCATTGACCTTCTCAGCAGTCATCTTCCCCCATGCCCTCATTTTACAGTTTTGATTCAGGAAAAGTACATTAAAGCAAAATATAGTTCTAGGCTCTTCCTTTGCCTACTTTTCCTTTTTATTCAAGTCCTGAACAGTCTGAATACATATGCTAGTTGACAGGTGGTCCTAATGCCCTTGGCCACACAAATAAAATGCAGAAATACTTTACTTATTTAACTGTGCGTACAATATGAAAATGCAGTAATGCAAAACCTCCACAATATTTTCCCTTTTGGCCGTATTTGACAACTGTGAGCTCAAGGAATTAACAGTTCAGAGGTTTTACTCATAAATGGTCTTCCAAATGTGAACAGTTACTGTGCTTTCTGTATCATTATGGACTTAAGAACAAAAAGGACACAACGCGTTTCATCAGCATGTATTCAGCTAGAAGGAGATATACTTTGATTGAGACTGCAAAACTGGAGGTGGGGTAAGTTTCCCCTCACTCCAAGGTTGCACTATCTCAGAAGTAGTATATTTAGAGATATGGGGGCAAGATTGCAAGGAGTTTGCCCCTGCAAAAACATTTTTGTATTTTTTGTATTATTGTTAAAAAAGGCATCTGTTGTTAACTCTCTTAACTTTGTTTTGTGGTTCATTGTAACTCTGTTTGCAGAATTACTGTGAAACCTGAAGAAAAATGCTTACATTTCTGAATCTTCTGCCACGTAATTACAAGATTTCTGCATCAGAATGCAGTGTAATAAAAATAGTTTATATAACATGAGTGTTCATATGTCTTGCCTATTTATTTACTTACTACAGTTTACTAACTGGGTAGATCCCATTGAGAAAATGGCCTTTTTAGATAATACACGTACATAATTAACAACAATCATATTCAACAGTAGTTCTGTTTTTTTACATGACTTTACTTGTGCAAAGTGAGAGTACTATATTATATTTAATCTTCTATCTACAGTCCACTATAAAAAAAAGTTTTTTTACATGACTTTACTTGTGCAAAGTGAGAGTACTATATTATATTTAATCTTCTATCTATAGTCCACTATAAAAAAAAATTGGCAAGTACCCTAGCTCTTCAAACTGTGCGATGTCATGTTAATAAGCATGACACCATGTTTAATATTACTGTTTTTATTTCTAAACGACAGGTACATTTTTAAATAAATACCTTGATTGCAACCAACATAAGGGGCTAGTACACAACATGCTAACTATAACATTATACAGTTCAGTTGTTACAAACTAAGCTTAAAGTTACTGCAGTTTTCCTGCTGTATATGACAAGAGTGCACTTTGCTATAATCTCTGAGAGGCAAAAAATATTTTTTGCCCATGAAAAGCTTCTAGGCCTCCTTCTACTTTGCTGTTGTGTTACAGTGGACAGCCCATGCTACTTTAAGTGTATTGTGTTCCGTTGTGCTGTAGTAGTAGCTAGGTACTATAACACAGCAGTATTTGTAACAACACAACACAACACAACTGCAGTACAATATCAATAACAGCACAACCACAGTAAATATCAATAACAACACAACCGCAGTACAATATCAATAACAACACAACCGCAGTACAATATCAATAACAACACAACCGCAGTCCAATATAAATAACAACACAACTGCAGTACAATATCAATAACACAACCGCAGGCCAATATAAATAACACAACCGCAGTAAATATCAATAACAACACAAGCACAGTACAATATCAATAACAACACAACCACAGTCCAATATAAATAACAACACAACTGCAGTACAATATCAATAACAGCACAACTGCAGTACAATATCAGTAACAACACAACTGAAGTACAATATCACTGTCATAGTCATCAGTTTTCATATTCATCTTTCATTCCTTCCTTCCTTCCTTGTGCAGTAGTTATGTAATTGCCAAACTGTTAAATTAACAATTTGGCAAGAAAATAATAATTGGTTAGTTTTCTGACAAAATGTAAATTTAAAACCTTTGCCGTTATGAAACTAATGCACAATTACTTACCCATGCTAATCCAGCATAACTAGAACTAGGCACCCAGAGTGATGTAAGAGCCCCTGCTAGCTTATTAATATTAATCCTGCAAATACAGCTTTGTATGTTGCCTTCCACATTTGAAAACAATTTTTAAAATAAGTTTATTTACAAAATGGTGCAAAACTACCTTTGTTTTTATGCAAAAAAAAAATAAAAAAACGAAGGTCATTTTGTGCCTTTAAGGATGATCTTTAAGTCACATGACTTATACCTGTTTATTGGGTTGAGTCATTTGCATGTGTTAGTCTAATAAGGTCTAAGAATGAATGTGCATGTGCAAACTTTTAAGAAAGGGTTCCCCATTTCTCATTCTGTGTGCACTGGAGGTTTGAAGTGTATTACTATATCTTATTCTCTGCCATAGCAGTAGATTACTTTATTTTATATTTCTAGTATTGTCTGAAAGACCTTCTACCTTTTTTATCTCATCTCTTATGGGATCTCATTCAGATACTGATATTTCATAATTCCTTTTTATTATGACCTCATTCACCTCATCAAAGAATACAAAACTACATTTGGCATGAAAACTTCCAAAGAACTCTCCCTACTATAAAGACTCCAGCATCTTAGATCTAAAAAGAATCCAGTGTTTAAACAGCTACTCTTAATTAGATAGACTAAAAGCCCTGTCCTTCTTTTCCATGGCTTACAAGTTCTACCACTGATCTATTCTTGTCTTACAAACTGTCAGATGCTGTCCTCTGTAATCATTTTCCTCAAAAGAACAACTCTTAGTTAATACTCATTTGAAAGACATAATATGTTGCCAGAACATCAACAAGTCTTGATTCATGGATACATTAATTATCCAGTACCCCTCCTCACCCACAGAACATGCATTTTCTACATAATAGACAACTCTAGCAATATTCAAATTTCAATCAGATGAATGGATAGGATCTCATAAATTATCAATGCAGTCACTGATTACAAACTTCTAACTGTGCCAAACTAAACATTATTACAAGTCGCGTCTCCCTGTTCCTACTCAGCTTCTCCCTTTCTCATTTTTCTCCAAATTTTGCAACTTCTCTTCTTTCTAATACAACCCATTCAGCCAAAGGATGTAGCAAACATTTCAGGAGAGTTCTGTGCAAATTAGAGGAAAAAAAATATGTCAGTGCTGCAGAGAGGATATGTCGTTTGTATAACTACAAATAGGCATTTCTTATGAATGGCAACGTAAGTAGTCAAATGAAAATTCCAATTAGGTATATACAAATGAGTTGATTAAGAGGAGGAGGATGGAGAGGAATATGTTAATGAGAACATAAAAAAATTATTCAATTAGGAGAGCTAAAAAATGTAAGAAAATATCAAGAACATTGAGGAACACTGGTTAAAAACATGAAAACTAACAAAAAAGGCAGGTTAAACACACTAAACACAGCAAAATGAGCCTCCAGGAGATTATTTCATCAACAGCACTTATGCCATTGACATTGTTGTAGTCTTCATTATTTTGTGTGGTCTTACAGAGCGATACCTTTAATACTAGCAGAAGAAGACATTGCAAAAACTGGACTAGTCATGGAGACCTTGGTATTAAGACCTCTTACATAAAGAGTTGGGCAAAATCACTCTGTTGAACATGCAATAAAATCCATAAACTGAAAACAGATTTGCTACAACCTACCCTACACCCAGCTCTTTTACAGCAATGTGATTACAATAATTGAAATTAGCATTCCAACAGATGTAGTCTTCAGTTTCCCAAACAGTACTTCCTAACTAAGTCTGTCAAAGACAGCTGAGAAATCGATGATTAATCCAATGGTCTGTATCACTGGTAAACTGGATAACTGCATGGTTACAGAACTAAAAATAGCAGAGTACAAGTCTTCTTATGGTGATATCACTGACCATAGTAATGGGGTACCACATGGATCATTCTGGGGCCATACCTTTTCAGCTTATATATTTTAGATATTAACAATGCACTTGATGTCTTCTGCTTATATGCAGATGACCTAAAATGCATATAACTATCAAAGATGATAAGAAAACTTCCAGCAAAGTCTAAATAATATAAATTAATGGCCAGACATGAACAATATGAAAATCAACTCAGAAAAAATAGAACAAATGTTTTTTGGTCTCTCAAGTACAGAATATTTATAAGACAGACAAAATTAAGATGCAAGTAGTGTCTACATTTTAAAAATGTAGTTATATAGGTGGACAACATACTCAGTTTTAATTAGCACACAGATTATGCTGTAACAGGTTAGCTGGCTGTGTTAGGAAGTTATTATATCTAGAGAAGCACTTACTTCGTACAGATATAGATGATGTAGAAAAAGAGTGCAACAAGGTAACTTCTTAAGTTAGTATAGTCATCAAATTCATATATATTGATGTGAAAACAGAGTATTGCATCTGTTTATGGTTTCTATATCTTAAGAAACAAAGAATAGTTTAGAATTCATTAAGAGTAGGACCAAGGAAAGGATTATTGATCTTAAGATGATGTTATAGAAAGAAAGGCCTGTCAGCCTGGGATGACATGCTCGACAAGCCACGATGCTTTGCTAGGGACGGCTTGCACCTGTCACCCCTGGGCTTTCGGATATTGGCAAAGGCTCTTGCCACCCCCATAGTGCCTTTTTTAGGCAAGGCTCAAAAGACAAACCCACCTCCATAGATATCACAAGGGATAAGAAACTAAGAGTAATGCTACTCAATGCCAGAAGTCTAAACCTCAAGATGCACACACTCGAAACTCTCCTTAGCATGGAGAACATCGATATCTGTGCACTAACAGAAACTTGGTTCAAGGCTCCCGAGAGCACCCCAGCACTACCAGGTTATACCTCGTACCATGTTTTTCGGCCCCAAAACTTGGACTGAACCACAAAAGGAGGGGGAGTATCAATATTCGTCAAAGATACCCACACCTCCAGGTTGGTGGCACAGCACAAAGCATCAGAGACTATCCATGTGCAACTAACAGTGGGTAAAACTGCCTTCCAGTTTATAGCCTGCTACAGACCACCCTCCCAAACCCAGGAACCCCACTCGGCCTTCCTGAGAACACTGGAAAATATGAAGGTCTCTCCAAACACCATTATATTGGGTGACTTCAACTACCCAAACATAGACTGGGAGCACCCTAGCCCAAAGGTTCCTAGAATTTATAAATGCGATGGAACAACTTGTTACCACTCCCACAAGAGGGGAAAACATACTGGACCTGATCATCACCAACATGGGGACTCTATGCTCCAGACCAGAAGTGTATCCCTCACTGGTAAGATCAGACCATAAACTAATCTTACTAGATATTCACATCCCGACCCCAGCCCCTGCCCAGAAAACCACAGTGAAAAACTTCTCTAAAGCAAATTTCACACTCCTCAAAACTGAGGTGGAATCCTTCAAAGCCCCCGGGCCTGTGGAAAATACGGCCCAGACCGCAGAATCCTTTATAAACGCATTCTATGAACACCTTCAGGAATGCATGGATCATGCAATCCCAAACAAAACCAAGACCCAATCCTCCAAAGGCAGGCGTCCTGTCTGGTGGACCCCAGCCATAAACAAACTATACAATAGAAGGAGGAAGCTACTACATGATAGAGCAAAATCCCAAAAAGGGAAGGCATCTCTGATCAGTATTAGCAAGAAACTACGGGCACTCATAAAATCATCTAAGGCCAGCTTCAAGAGAAAAATTGCACAGGACACTAAGGATAATCACAAGGCTTTCTTTAGTTATGTTAGGAACCTGGGTGGGAATTCCCAGATATGCTCAGAATTAGTCCAAAATGACAAAAAATACACCGAACCCACAGACATTGCCAACATCCTAGCTGACAGGTTCAGCGCAAACTCCCCCCCCCCTTCCCCACCAAAAGGGCAAATATCTATCCCAGCAGAGTGCTGCCCCCCTGACATCTCAGATGCTCAGGTAAGAGCCGCCCTCTCCAAAGCAAAAAACACAGCATCAATGGGACCAGATGGTGTCCCGGGCTGCGTCCTACATGAACTCCAAGAAGAACTAAACCCAAACATAAAACTATTGTTCTATCTCAGCCTTACTACAGGATATGTACCCAAAAAGTGGCGTACAGCAACAGTGGTCCCTCTCCACAAAGGTGGTGCCTCAACGGATCTTGGAAACTATCGCCCCATAAGCCTGACTAGCTTGGTCTGCAAAGCTATGGAAAGGATCATCATGGACCTCATAAATAAAGATATTGGGAACCTACAGACACTGGATCCTACCCAGTTCGGCTTTGTTAAGGGCAGATCCTGCCTCTTAAACCTGGTCGATTTCTTTGAAACAGTCACCAAGGCCATTGACAAGGGGAAGGTTGTCCACACAGCCTACCTGGACCTCGCAAAAGCTGTAGATACAATACCCCACTCGGGCATTATAGATAAGCTCACCAGCTTAAATATAAACCCCTATGTCAGTAGATGGGTTGCAAACTGGCTCAAGGACAGAACCCACATGGTTAGAATTGCTGGAGCCATGTCAGACTCCAAACCAGTTACAAGTGGCATCCCACAAGGCTCAGTCCTGGGACCTCTCTTGTTCAGCATATATTTCTCGGAGGTACAGGCCAACATGGAAGGACTGTGGCTGACCAAGTTCACAGATGACTGCAAACTGGGTGCCATAATCGACTCTCCAGCTGACACAAGCATCCTACAAAAGGGCCTCATAGAAACAGACAACTGGTGCCAGAGCCATGGCCTCAAGCTAAACGCCAAAAAGTGTATAGACATCCCCTTCGGCAAAAACAAAGTGCCCACAAATTACCACATAGATGGTAATCCATTAAGTACAGAAGAAATAATTAGGGACTTGGGGACCCAAGTTGATAGCAATCTCTCATTCGACAACCACGTGGCCAAAGTGGTTAGAAAAACATTTTATATAGCCCACCTAATCATGAAGGGATTGACATCTAGATCAGGGGAGGTCATCGTGCCTCTTTACTCATCCCTCATCAGGCCCATAATTGAGTACAATGCCCCTTTTGGGATGTACCTTACCAGACACCTGCAGCAACTGGAAAGACCCCAAAAGTACCTCACCAAGAGGATCAAAGAGCTCAAACAAATGCCATATGCTGCCCAGTTAAAGAAACTCCAGCTCTACTCAGTGGCATACCACCTGCTCAGAGGCGATCTGTGCCTGACGTATAAAGCCATGTCCAACCCGGAAATAATGGACATGCTGCACCTCAGAAAATCCAAATCCCATCGAGCTACGCGCTCGAGAGACTTGAACCTCAGCACTGAAATAAATAGGACATGCTGGAGGGACAGATTCATAACCCAGAGGCTCCCTTCACTCTGGAGTAAAATCCCAGTCCAGGTTAGGCAGATTCCCTCATTGACTCTCTTCAAGAGGAATCTTGATGAGTGGATGGGAGATCGTAGGTTTAACACTGGTATCACTTCTGTGTCACTGTTAGACAGAGGCACAGTATACTAACCTCGAAAAAGGGCATAGCAAAATTAATTTAAAATGGGTGGCGAAAGCCAAACACACTCTGGCTAGGCTTGTAAATGCCCTAGGGCAGATAGCCTAGTATGAACCTATGAACCTATAAGGTTATTTAAATTGTTTATTTTCAATAACATATACATGCATAACTGCAGAAACCTGATATAGATTTATAAGACCACAGGATCCTTTGTAGAAATGCTTGGGTTTAAAAAAAAGAAGAAAAATACATCCTAGTTACTTACTGGAGTTATTTAGATACCACTGTATAATGTTGGAGTTACAGAGCAAATACTTTCGACTTGTTTTGTTCACTGTCACCCTACAAGGTTCTCATTTCAGGCTACCTTGCCCTACACAACTTGGCCCTCCTGCATTGTGATGCTTCTTAACTGGTATTGATCTGTTTGCACTCTCTAATGGGCGCCAGACTGTTGAAGGTGCTAAGGGTTCAGCCTGTGTTCCTAGAAGAATGTTCCTTTACACATTAGGGGTCTTAAATTTGGCACCCCCTTATCTGAATGGCTTAGCATGATCCTGAGGCTTGACAATTTCAATTACTCACTTAAAACTTCTCCTTTTGACTTTGTTTATGAAATTTACCACATTCTTCTCCTTATAATACCATAGACTTGTTCACATTTTACATTACATTTACATTATGTTTTACATTGTTTATCCTTTTTATCTATTGCACTGTTCCTTAGTTAACTGACATTTAAACTTGAGTATACAAAATGAGCATTCAAAAAAAGGATGAGTAATTGTTTTTCAGAGAGAGAGTTGTAGTAGATTCAAATAGTATACCATCAGGTGTAAAATACAGGGCTAACAGCATGACTTAAGAAAGCAATTGGCATGCTGAGTGGGGAGGTTTGTTATATTTGACAGGCTGAAAAGGCCTTGAGGTGGAACTTAAGTTGACATTATAAATTAAGTTAAGAACTCAAACTAATTAAAATCTTTTGCTACTGAGAATCTAAAGCTATCCGTCATGGTTGTACCTTCTGATTTATAAAAGGGACATTTTTTGTCCATTGTTTCCTGTCAAAATAATTATGAATAAAATGTTGAAAAAAGTTAGAAACTTATCATGGGGCCAGACACTAAATCTTCTGGTTTCCTCTATGAGAGTCAAGGAAAACATGAGCAAATTTTTAACAATCATGTCAAACAAACTATTAGTTTGTGAGCATATCTTTGACCTAGCGCAGAAGTCTGTAGTGGTACCAGATGACAAAAATTGGAGGGGGGAGTCATATCAGATGCAAGCCAATCACCTGGCAACTATTTTGGATAAACTTGTGGACACAGTCTTAATGGAGCTTATCCTAACTGACAGAGGAGATCTGATTTTTTTTATAGATGGAACAGTATGTGTTTGTTAAAGGAAGGTATTAAAATATGAATCCTTGATGACAGTTAGTAGTGCTTGGTGCTTATCTTCATCTCACATTTGGCACTATACTACATAAGAAAGTGATTAACTTAAGCACAGAATTATCTACCCCTGTTTAGTTTAATGTATAAAACAACAGCTGAGCCGCACGTTAGGGCATGGGAGTCAATTGTCTGTACTGATGGGGGTATCAATGATGTTCCACAGTGTTGTGTTCTGGGAATACTACTTTTTTTGACTATTTGTCTCAGATATAAAAGTGCAAATTGGGTACTGGGTAACTAAGCATGCTGATGAATGCAAACTGAGTAACATTATTTCAGTAAAAGATGATCTGAAGAAAACATATAGCTTGCATATTGACAATGACCTCACCTTTAATGCACATAATTATAATTTCAAAATCAATGGTCATGTGAAGAGTGGGTGAAGATCAATGAAGGCTGCCAGCCTAGCCAGATAGTTTTGCAGAAAATTCTGTCATTTGTAAATATGAATGTAAACTACAGGCTTGTTGTCGTAAATGTAAAGAAATACTATTACATGTGGAACTGCAAAAATGTGACAACAGTGCACTCTACTGACCAAAGTAAAGCATGTAGTGACCATTGATGTAGACAGTGGTGCTGAAGGGTCTAGATGAAGAAATTATTTCTATTGTTTTAACCAAGAGTTAAATTGCTAGATTTAAACATGCAAATGCATTTTTATTGCTCTGCTTCCTGACCAGCTGCAAGATAACAAAAGGAGAAGTTAAGAATGTAAATGAGGTTTACCCTGAGAACCCAGGGAAGTATGAAAATGATGTAATGTGTAGCCTGGGAACCCCAGGAAAGTGTGAAGAATGATGTAATGTGAATCAGAACTGCAATTTCAATTTCAATTTAAATAAAGAGAACCAGAGAGGATTAAGCATTTTTGTCTTGACCATCCAACTCACAGCACTGTCTTGCTCATATGTAAGTTATCTTAGATTTGTGTTTTCTTTTAGAAATAGCTAGGAACTAAAAAGATTAGACTAAGTGTTTTTCTGTGATGTCAGAACTGTACTACTGAATTAGTTTAAGTATTTCTCTGTGATCTCTGAACTCTTGACTAGCACTGTGTAGTAGAAAGTATTGTTTTGTGTTTTTATTATTTATTATTAAATATTTTAAAACCTTTCAACTGTGGCTGTTTTGTGTAGAGATAATTTAAGCTCTAGAGTACATTGCATATTTATAGTGATTACTGTACCAAGTCACTTTAATAAGCCTTGACTGTTAGTTATACTACCAATTGGATAATAATATTGCACAATAATAATTGGACACCCTTTTAAGGGCCTATGAGTAGCTGATAAATATTAGCTGGGTGGTGGCAGGCGGTGCTACCATATAGTCTGGGTAATAGGGGCACAGCTGGCGAACCTGTGCCAGCCTTTCTCAGGAGTGTCTGTGTGGTTGTATAAACACTTATCTCAAAAGTGTGTGTGTGTGTGTGTGTCAGCTACTTGGGCAGGGACATGAAGCACTGATTGAACAGAGAGGGTGCTGGAGATTTTAGCTTGCCAAGCTGGCTGAGATCTGGACCCTACAGCTGTGCCAGTGGGTGGTCTTATTGGGGGCCTGGAGAGCAAGGGAGCGACCAGCCCCAGACTGACTGTGATCTCTGTGTGTTCTTAAGGGAAATTGCACTTTACTGTGTGTATTTGTATCCTTTCCTTCATATATGAGACACCCTCTCTGGTGTTAGTGGTGAGGATTGAGGCTTCTTGATTGTTGGGCCAGGGCATGGGTGTCACAGGTCACATCACAAAAATTACACCATTATTAAGGATTTGGTAGCAACTAGTCTTGGTATTTTTACAAGAAGTAGAATATATTAGCAAAGAGTTACAACAAATCATTTTTTTAAAGTGGGATGATCTAAAGTTAACAACCAAGCCTTTACACCAATGAAAACAGCATCTTCTTACAGATAATAGAAATAATCTGTAACATTTTGTTATACAGAGCAACTACAGAAGCTGTGCTTAGTAGAAAGAATTAAATGCGACTTAGCAAGTTTGCAAGAACTGATAGACATGCATAGTTACTTTATGGACTGATTTTGTTAATGGATAGATTCAGTGAGCTTACAGGCCTTTCTTTTGAAGGCTGTGGTTTGTATTGTCATAGTATAACCTTTAAATTCACAACACTGGCCTGGTATGTATGTACATTTCCTGGAATTCATTAATTCCAATGCCCTGGACCAGATCGTTCTTACCCCCACTAGAGGTAGCAACATCCTTGACCTGGGAATTACTAACATGGGTGACCATTGCTCTACACCAATAGTCAAACTACTCCCTGGTTAGATCCGACCACAAACTAATCACCTTGGAAATCCACATCCCTCCCATCCCCCAAAAAGGTATCCACCACAAAAAACTTCTCCAAAGCTAACTTTGGGCTTCTAAAAACAGAGGTGACTAACTTCACCACACCCATGCAAATGGAGAATAGTTGCGTGACTGCCGAATCATACACCAGTGCACTGTACGAATTCATACACCAGTGCACTGTACGAACACATACACAAATGCATGGATCTCTCCATACCCAATAGAACCAAGACATTCTTCCTCCAAAAAAGGAAGCCAATCTGGTGGTCCACTGCCATAAACAAACTCTACAGCAGAAGGAAGAAACTGATGTGGAATGAAGTCCCAAGTCTGTAAAACCTCCCTTATCAGCCTCAACAAAAAGTTGAAATCCCTAATCAAATCCTTTAAAGCTAGCTATGAAAACAGAATTGCAGCAGGCAGTAAAGACAACTACAAGGCCTTCTATAATTTTGTAAAGAATCTCCATGGCAATACCCAGATTTGCCCTGAGCTACTGCACAATGGTACCTCTTATACCTAGCAAACAGATATTGCCAATATATTGGCTGACAGATTCAGAGCCAACTTTACCCCTCTTCCCCCAAAGGACCAATCACAATACTAGTAGGTTGCCAGGCACCCAGTATTACTGCTGCACAGGTTAAAACAGCACTGTCCAATGCCAAGAATACAGCTTGTATGGGACCTGACAATATACCTGGCTGTGTTCTACATGAACTACAGAGTGAACTGGCACCTCACCTGTGTGCCCTGTTCAGTCACAGCCTCACCTCAGGCTTTGTCCCTACAGAATGGCACATTACTAGAGTCATCCCTCTCCACAAAGGAGGAGTGACTACAGATCATGGGAACTATCACCCCATTAGCCTGATGAGTCTGATATGCAAAGGTATGGAACGCGTCATCATGGACCTAACAAACAAGGATATAGGGAATCCCCAAACCCTGGATCCCACATAGTTTGGTTTTGTGAAGGGTAGATCATGCCTACTCAACCTGGTCAGATTCTTTGAGTCAGTCACCCGAGCTGTGGATGATGGTAAGGTGGTTCATACAGCCTACCTTGACATAGGCAAGGCCTTTGATACCATTCCATTCAGAAATCATAGAAAAACTCACTAAGCTAGGCATCAACCCATATATCACTAGGTGGATTACAAACTGGCTCACAGATAAAATGCACAGTGTAAAAGTAGCTGACTCCAAGTCAGACTGCCGACCAGTCATAAGTGGAGTCCCACAGGGTTTGGTCCTAGGTCCTCTCCTGTTTGGTATCTACTTCTCTGAAGTCCAGGCCGACATGAAGGGACACTGGCTGACAAAGTTTGCAGACGATTGCAAGTTGGAAACTATTATTAACTCCCCAAGTGATGTTGACATCCTACAGAAAGACCTCACTGAGACCAATGACTGGTGTCAGAACCATGGCATTAAGATCAATGCCAAAAAAATGTGTCATCATCCCCTTTGGGAAAAACCCGGTTCCCATGAATTACCACACTGATGGTAGTCCACTGAACACAGAAGGCGTTGTAAGAGATCTGGAAACACAGGTTGACAGCAACCTCTCTTTTGACCACCACATTGCCACTGTGGTCAGAAAGTCATTCTATGTGGCACATCTCATTATTAAGGGTTTTGCATCCAGGATGAAAAAAGTCATTGTCTCCCTCTACTCTTCCCTCATTAGGCCAATTATCAAGTACAATGCCCCATTTGGCATGTACCTCACTAGACACCTGCAACAACTGGAGAGGCCATAAAAGTACCTCACAAAGAGGATCCTAGGCCTTAAACACTTGTCCTATATGGACATTCTCAAAAGACTCCAAATATTCTCTGTCTCACATTGCCTACATAGAGGCTATCTCTGCTTGATTTACAAAGCCATGTCTGACCCAGCTCTGTTAGACATGCTACATCTAAAGAAATTCCAATTCCTCTGCATCACACACTCCACAGACCTCAACCTCATTGCCACAATCAACAGAACATGCTGGAGGGACAGGTTTATAACCCAGAGACTGCCCATGCTATGGAATATACTTCCCACACATATCAAACAGAGCACCTCACTGGCCCTCTTCAAGAGAAATCTTGATGAGTGGATAGGAAATAGAAAATTCGCCCTGGGGATCACTCCAGTGCCTCTACTCAACAGAGGCACTGGGAACTAAGGTTGGGTGGCACGATGCCAGGGTAATCCTATGGGCTAGGCTTGTAAAGGCTCCAGGGCCATTAGCCTAGTACACACCTATTAACCTATGTGATAGACAAGGGCTTTGGTCTCACAATATGTACTGGTACTGTCAAATAATATAACAGAGGTGGCTGGCTTTAATACTGTGTTGCTTTGCTACATTTAGTAATAGCCAATAACCTTCACACCTAAACAAGCTTTACAGTGATCAGATGCCGAGTAATGCTAGAACCACAGGCCTCTCAGGATCTTACCCACCTTGCTCCAAACCCTGTGTGCTTCACTCTATCCCTCATATACACACACACTTCACATACATTGTTTTTAAGAGTGGTTAATGATATTTCTCTGCTACTAACATATTTTACCCACCTTCATGGTAACTCACTGACACCAGTTATAGACCAATCTGTTACATCAAGAACACAATTATTATTTACCCTCACAATAAGCTAATGGATAAATATATATATATATATATATATATATATATATAGTAACAATAGCTTTAAGCAGTTCCTCTTCAAAAGGCAGATGCCTGTAGTTGAGATGTTACTGGATTTACACACAAGTGCTATCCTAATAAATAAACCACCAGACACAAGTTTTTTAAATGAAATTAATAACATTCTTTCCTTTAAATAACAATTAATTAATGCACTTTCTGCAATTAAAATATAATCAGCTGTACACTTTTTCAAATAAATACAAAATAAATGTGTTTTACCAGATGGATGCATGTATAAGGACTATATATAACTAACAGCATAGCTGGATTTATCACTGCCAGTAGATAAAGATTTTACTGAATTTGTCTACTTCTGACTTTTATATCCAAACACCAGTTGCACAATGTCACAGGCAGTGAATACCAGGCAATAGCTTCTATCCAAGAATTGCAGTCCAAAAATGGTCTTTATAGTTCTTTCTGAATTCCAGGTTTTGTACTTCTTGTTTGAATTTAAGTTTAAATATAAAGTTTTCTGCTTTAACAGCAAAATAACAATGGAAAGTGAAGCTATAATTCACATAAGGTAATGCACATGTTCACATGGAGCAGCATTTCAAGGAATTCTGAGCTTCATGCACTGAAAACAGATGTGCATTTGAGAAGCTCCTTTCATGTTTTACTATCTCTGCTGTATTTCCACTAAAAGTAATTACATATTCTGAAAAAAATGAAATTTTTACATTCTCTGCATTTTACATGCTGCAAGCTTTACTGAAAACGAAAACAGTTTTTATGTAAATATTCTATTTTAACTCAGCTTAATACAGCTTTTGTATATGCATTGCAGATAGTTGTAGACTTCACTCGGCCTGTTGTAGGGGTTGTTTTATCTGTAGTTGTTCAGTAGACAGGGAAAATCCCTCGCTTGACTTCAATGAGTGCCACATGATCTTTAAAGCCCACAGTGATGGGTAGATATGGCAACAGTTTATGACAGCTGCAATTGCCTGTTGATGCACAACAGTGCCAGCACTGGTTCAGGGATCCATATGCCAATGTTCTAGCATTAAGGGAAAACATGCATCCTACTGAGTGAAAACACTGCTGTAGCCGGATAGCTTAAAGGTAGTACAAGCAAGTGCAAACTAATGCAGTTCAGAAACAAAAATGCAAGAGATAAATGTGCATAAGGACAAAACGTAGTAATAACTGCCAAAACAAAAAGGGACCTGAGCTGGTCACACCACATATCCTAAAGCTAATGAAAAGTGTGAGAACACAACAAGGAAGGTTGTTGGGACTCTGAAATAAATCAAAACATGCCGATACCCAAGAAGTTATTATTTTGTACAGACAGTCAGTGAGACTCCATCTAGAACACCATGTGCAGTTCTAGAGATCCCATCTCTACAATGGTAAAGACAGAGCAGCTAGAAAATAGTGGCAGCCACATCTTAAAGTTATCCACATCTTAAAGTTATCCACATCTTAAAGTTATCCACATCTTAAAGCTGTCCACATTTTAAAGTTATCCACATCTTAAAGTTATCCACATCTTAAAGTTATCCACATCTTAAAGCTGTCCACATTTTAAAGTTATCCACATCTTAAAGTTATCCACATCTTAAAGTTATCCACATCTTAAAGTTATCCACATCTTAAAGCTATCCGTATTTTAAAGTTATCCACATCTTAAAGCTATCCATATCTTAAAGCTATCCACATCTTAAAGCTATCCACATCTTAAAGCTATCCATATCTTAAAGTTATCCACATCTTAAAGTTATCCACATCTTAAAGCTATCCATATCTTAAAGTTACCCATATCTTAAATCTATCCATATCTTAAAGCTATCCATATCTTAAAGCTATCAACATCTTAAAGCTATCAACATCTTAAAGCTATCCATATCTTAAAGCTATCCATATCTTAAAGCTATCCATATCTTAAAGCTATCCACATCTTAAAGTTATCCACATCTTAAAGCTATCCATATCTCAAAGCTATCCATATCTTAAAGCTATCCACATCTTAAAGCTATCCATATCTTAAAGCTATCCATATCTTAAAGTTATCCACATCTTAAAGCTATCCACATCTTAAAGCTATCCACATCTTAAAGTTATCCACATCTTAAAGCTATCCACATCTTAAAGCTATCCATATCTTAAAGTTATCCACATCTTAAAGCTATCCATATCTTAAAGCTATCCACATCTTAAAGCTATCCACATCTTAAAGTTATCCACATCTTAAAGCTATCCATATCTTAAAGCTATCCACATCTTAAAGCTATCCACATCTTAAAGTTATCCACATCTTAAAGCTATCCATATCTTAAAGCTATCCACATCTTAAAGCTATCCTCATCTTAAAGCTATCCATATCTTAAAGCTATCCATATCTCAAAGCTATCCACATCTTAAAGTTATCCACATCTTAAAGCTATCCATATCTTAAAGCTATCCACATCTTAAAGCTATCCACATATTAAAGCTATCCATATCTTAAAGCTATCCACATCTTAAAGCTATCCACATATTAAAGCTATCCATATCTTAAAGTTATCCACATATTAAAGTTATCCACATCTTAAAGTTATCCATATCTTAAAGCTATCCATATCTTAAAGTTATCCACATCATAAAGCTATCCACATCTTAAAGTTATCCACATCATAAAGTTATCCACATCTTAAAGTTATCCACATCTTAAAGCTATCCACATCTTAAAGCTATCCACATCTTAAAGCTATCCATATCTTAAAGCTATCCACATCTTAAAGCTATCCATATCTTGAAGCTATACACATCTTAAAGCTATCCACATCTTAGTTATCCATATCTTAAAGCTATCCATATCTTAAAGCTATCCACATCTTAAAGCTATCCACATCTTAAAGCTATCCATATCGTATAGCTAACCACATCTTAAAGCTATCCATATCTTAAAGCTATCCACATCTTAAAGCTATCCACATCTTAAAGCTATCCACATCTTAAAGCTATCCATATCTTAAAGTTAGCCACATCTTAAAGTTATCCATATCTTAAAGCTATCCACATCTTAAAGTTATCCACATCTTAAAGCTATCCATATCTTAAAGTTATCCACATCTTAAAGTTATCCATATCTTAAAGCTATCCATATCTTAAAGTTATCCACATCTTAAAGCTATCCACATCTTAAAGCTATCCACATCTTAAAGTTATCCACATCTTAAAGCTATCCATATCTTAAAGCTATCCACATCTTAAAGCTATCCATATCTTAAAGCTATCCACATCTTAAAGCTATCCTCATCTTAAAGCTATCCATATCTTAAAGCTATCCATATCTCAAAGCTATCCACATCTTAAAGTTATCCACATCTTAAAGCTATCCATATCTTAAAGCTATCCACATCTTAAAGCTATCCACATATTAAAGCTATCCATATCTTAAAGCTATCCACATCTTAAAGCTATCCACATATTAAAGCTATCCATATCTTAAAGTTATCCACATATTAAAGTTATCCACATCTTAAAGTTATCCATATCTTAAAGCTATCCATATCTTAAAGTTATCCACATCATAAAGCTATCCACATCTTAAAGTTATCCACATCTTAAAGTTATCCACATCTTAAAGTTATCCACATCTTAAAGCTATCCACATCTTAAAGCTATCCACATCTTAAAGCTATCCATATCTTAAAGCTATCCATATCTTAAAGCTATCCACATCTTAAAGCTATCCATATCTTAAAGCTATCCACATCTTAAAGTTACCCATATCTTAAAGCTATCCACATCTTAAAGCTATCCACATCTTAAAGCTATCCACATCTTAAAGCTATCCACATCTTAAAGCTGTCCACATCTTAAAGCTATCCTTATCTTAAAGCTATCCACATCTTAAAGCTATCCATATCTTAAAGCTATCCACATCTTAAAGCTATCCACGTCTTAAAGCTATCCATGTCTTAAAGCTATCCATGTCTTAAAGTTATCCACGCCTTAAAGTTATCCACGCCTTAAAGCTATCCACATCTTAAAGCTATCCACATCTTAAAGCTATCCACATCTTAAAGTTATCCATATCTTAAAGCTATCCATATCTTAAAGCTATCCACATCTTAAAGTTTCCACATCTTAAAGCTATCCACATCTTAAAGCTATCCATATCTTAAAGTTATCCATATCTTAAAGCTATCCATATCTTAAAGCTATCCACATCTTAAAGCTATCCACATCTTAAAGCTATCCACATCTTAAAGCTATCCATATCTTAAAGCTATCCACATCTTAAAGCTATCCACATCTTAAAGCTATCCACATCTTAAAGCTATCCACATCTTAAAGCTGTCCACATCTTAAAGCTATCCATATCTTAAATCTATCCACATCTTAAAGCTATCCATATCTTAAAGCTATCCATATCTTAAAGCTATCCATATCTTAAAGCTGTCCATATCTTAAAGCTATTTAAAAGGAGAAACTGAACATGTTCATTCTTTCAGGAAAAAGGGAGATTAAAGACAATATTTAAATTCTTAAGCACCAAAATTTACTCAAAGCCTGAATCCATCAGCCTTCAGGAAAAAATGCACAAAATTAAGGAGATACTACTTGAAGACAGACACAGGATACATGTGAGGGTATATGGGGAAGATTTTTTTCACAGACATTTTTCTGGATTAAAGAGGTGACCTTCCAAATAATGAAATTCCATAGTTGTGATGGAATTAAAAAAACAAAACAAAAAAAAACACACATATGCAGACAGGTCATTTTTTTACATGCATGCATTTCTGCATATGTTTGGAGGTAGTAAGGTAATGGTTAACTTAAATATAGCTATTCTTTCACAGAAAATGAACAGCCTGCAAAGGCCAAGTAGTCTTTACCTGCACTAAGCTTTGTTCTCTGTCTTCCTTAAATCCACATTCGCTGCATGTCTTATTCCTTCTCCACCTGCGTTAGCTTTATATTCCTATACTCCTGTTTTTTCTGCTCAGTGTTCCTTCCCAGAACTTACATAATCATATTACAACTTATCTATAGTGAGCTTGCTTTGCATTTTTGCAAATAACTACTGTGTGTTAGCACGGCGCTGTCTGCTTACTCATACTTTATCACACTTTGGGTTCAAATCTAGGTACCTACACTCATCCCATCCTCTCTTATACAGCCACTTGACAGTCAAACAGAACATGTAGCAACCTTGTTCTAAGAAAGAAAATAAGAAAGATACATTAAATAAAAAGTAGATCACTTCTAACAGCTAAAAATAATAAGTGCTCTTTCACTGGAAAATAAATTTATAAGGAGATCTCAAGCACAAATTAAATTCAGAAGTAAATAATTTTGGCTTGGGGTCCACTGCACTTCAGCAAGCCATAGAGGAAAAGTAAGTCTGGGCAGACAAAGAAAGGTGGAATATAAAAGAAACATGGAAATATCCACAAAAATACTAAAATTGTTTTAAAAATTAAATGATACCAGAATTTCTTTTCATCACATATTACATGACAGTAAGCACATTGTGTAAAACAGTCAATTCACTTTCTATTGTAGCCAGCTGCTCTGTACCTGAAGGCCCAGAACTGTCTGTTTCTTTTAACACTGACATTGCTGTGCAGACCATGTGGGCAGTTTGTAGAATGCTCATTGCTCTCTAATAGCGCTCCCCACAGCAGTTTGTAGAATGCTCATTGCTCTCTAATAGCGCTCCCGCACAGCAGTTTGTAGAATGCTCATTGCTCTCTAATAGCGCTCCCGCACAGCAGTTTGCAGAATGCTCATTGCGCTCTAATAGTGCTCCCGCACAGCAGTTTGTAGAATCCTCATTGCTCTCTAATAGTGCTCCCGCACAGCAGTTTGCAGAATGCTCATTGCGCTCTAATAGCGCTCCCGCACAGTCAACACAAACTGCTACTCACACAAACATCTGAACATAGAATGCTACTGCATCCCATCAGACATAACGAGGGACCCAGAGAGGTAGTGCTGGTATTTTATTATTTAAAAAGGTGCACTACATACAGTCAATACAGACATTAACATTATTTAATTATTTATATTGACATTTAGTATAGCAGTACTACACTTGTAATCTATCATTTATTTTCTCAGAATTAGTGACTTACACCTTAAACTTTTCTTCTTTGAGAATCGGGACCATAAACTGACACAGTGATTCAAAGCAAGTGCATTTCAAGGAAACTGCTCCCAAAAGCATTTCCTTCCTGCCAACTTCATTTGATAATCCCTTTCATTTTTATCTCTTTCTAACAGGAATCCATTTTGTTATACATTCAGCTTCTTAACGATTTATGAAGATTTTTGCAGCAGGACATAGCATAGAATAAGCAGGGGATGGTGACCAAAGCTATATATCATTTGGAGAAGGTAAAATATAGCAATGATATAGATTACAATGCAAGCAGTTTGAGAAACATGCAAAGACCTCAGAAAAGACAGGGAAAACTTGTCTACAAAACAAATTCCTTTGGTTAATAAGTTTAACAACATTTTCAAAGTGAAAACAGAGACAGATACCTGAAGGAAAGGTCTTTCCAACGTTTCCACCACAGTTTACTGTGCACCTTAAAATATGACTTGAAATTCAACGCACGACTAAATAACCTTATTGAAGCTCCACCCAGCGAGACTAACACACACACACAGACACACTGCACAAGGTACACAATAGATAAAAAGGCTGAATGCAGATAGGCAAATGACAGCACTTTATTTGCCTAGATGTTTTTGCTAGAGTAATAAAATCAGCTGTCATAATGTGGTATCTTTAACTTGGGTTTACAGTGATGAGTGATCCCCTGAAGCCTGTTGTTTCATTTGCTGTAAACATTCCCTTCGATTTGTACAAGACTAACGTGATACAGATCTATCTGATTCAATGAGCTACCACTCACGGTACTGATAGGCCTGGGAAAAAACACACACATATTTCTGATGTCTGTGTCCCTGTATTAGGCAAAGCTAAGTAAATATTAAATAAATGGAAACAGGCAGTGGCATCCACACAGTATCATGATGAAGAAATACTGTGTTTGTTTTTCTTTTCACAGATATTTTTTTTTAAATAAGAAAGAAGAAATAACAATGAAGAGGTTATGAGAGGAATAAAGTGCATCTGCAAAGCATGAGCAAATACAGGTTGGAAGGAGAACAGTTTCACAAACACACACACAGTCTAAACTGATAGGTACATTACCTAAAACACTTATGTGTGCACAATACATCTAATTCTTAAAGACAGTGATTGTTTGTTCAAAAGCATGTGGTTTGGATGGGAGCAACACAGTATTTTGATACCTTGAAATAAAGTGTGTTCATGGATTTATTACCTCGACTTCCAGGTAAATATTTAGGTTATCATTACAGACCTTTTTCAACAGTAATGTTTGAGGCTACATTACAAAATGCATACAAAATTATAGTCATGCACAATGTTAAATACTACAGTGCTGAAATGCTTACTATGCCAATTTGATTTGTTCGCAGTTCTATTTTATTTCTACTAATATGGCCTAACAATGCTTCCAGATTTGTTTCTAAGATGCAAAGAATAGAGGAACAATACAGTTAAGGACGTATAAAAGTAACTGAGCTCTAGGGATAGTAGCAATTGTGAGTCCTATTTCTGTGTAGCATGCAGTAGGAAAGGACGTCAGCCTCCATTATGTGATGTTAGTCTGGAAAGTACAAAATGACTAGGTGGTATAGTGCCAACTGTAGATGCCCTTACTTGGGGAGCAATCCTAAAACTCAGAACAAGATCACACAATGATATACTGCAGATACAAATATCAAATATATGAGGTTCCAGCATGCTGTATAGCTGTTTTTCAAAGAAATGGTTGGGTTGTCTCCCAGTTTGGATTAACATGAGTTTCACTCATTTGTTGCTCAGTTCCTGCTTTGTCCTACTTTTAACCAATTTTAAAGTTAACACGTCTGCATATGTTTGGGAGGAAAGCAGAAATGTCCATGAAAATATATGTGGATACAGGGAGTTCATGCAGAGGGAGGGCAGAAAATACCACAGCTGGGAACTGAACCTGAGTATTAAGCACTGTGAGGCAGCAATGCTAATGAGTGTAACACATTATAGTCTGCTATCTACAGGATGAAGCAAAACACTATATGTTCACTAAGTCCTGCCCATTCTGACAATAGCTGTGAAACTTTGACCAAGACAACCCATTCTGTGTATCTACAGTGTGGTTTTCTAGCTGAAAATAAAGCACAGTTGTACCACAGTACCATGCCATATGGATTGCAAGTCTGAGGTATTTCCACATGCGAGCTAGGTTAATATGAATTCAAAAGTGATTACAGTACTCCTGCCCCCCCGCAGTGCCATATGGAAGGCTTCATACAGGGACTCTGAGCACTGAATATAAGCTGTCATGCCTAGAATTCTTCCCTTTTTTCTACTGTGAAAAAAACACAAACCTGAGTTCTGATTAGTAACTTGCAAGACACTAAGATATATTTTCTACTTTTCCTGTGTTTTTATTAAGTTTTCAAATAAGCTAGCAAATAACAACTACAAACATATAAAATCCAGAGTTGCATTTCTTTACCCACTTTTCTGCACCCAATAACTTTCATACTTCTAAGGTACAAAGCCCCTTTAATGTTAACTTTGTATAATAACATAACACAATGCTGTATAAATGATACTGGCCACATAGATAACTATCAGATCCCTAGTTTAACTAGCTACCACCAAAGCATTCCATCTCATGTATGAACATTCTCTAGCATGTCACTTTTCATTTAAGGAAGTTTGAAACATGCCCCCAGATAAAACGTTTTGGGCCTTCTCCACTTAAAGTTGCAGACTAGCTTACTTTTCAGATAGAGCTCAGCAAATGTTATTAGAATAGGGGACTATATTACCAGATCAAAACTTTAGTTAGTCGAATAACTAAAGATCGATCTGGTAATATCAAAGGGAATACTTTCCCTGTGTGAAATTGGCCATTTGCGGTTTTTGGCTTTCGATATTACCACATCGATCTTTAGTTATTCAACTAACTATAGATTTGATCTGGTAATATAGACCCTTAGAATAGTTCTATTTAAAAACAGCCTACTGGATCATAACGTTTTTCTGTTATGCACAATGTGTGGGTTGACCACCATGGCCTCCTGCAACAGTGATTGCTTATCATCTCAAGACGTTAATCCTGCTAAATCCACAGGTCAACAGATAACAGTGTCCAAATTATGAGATAATTCTCAATTGAAAAACCTGTTGCCACCTTGAACAAAGAACCTCAAAATAATGGGCAGGTAGTCAGCTTCCTGTGTCGACATACCTGCCACATCTTGACCCATCCTTTTCTGAAAACACACAATCATTATGAGATTCCATTGCATTTCAGTTAGGGATACACTGTACACCCTTACAAAACAAAGGCTTGGTTACCTAAGGCTTACAAAGGACATTAAAAACAAAACAAAATTAAAGTCAGAGATTCTACCTGGGAGAACCGAAGAGGAACCCTCATAACACTGAGCCACAAAAAACTTTTCTGAGCCTAAGGAAAGAAACAAGAATTGCAACCAATACGTCAAAAGCACTGTTCTATAGACAGAAACAGGAAGCAAAGTTGTCTAGACACAATCTTTTTTGGAAAGAAATAAAATGCTTCCCATGGACATTAAATATCTCTTCAGCTACCAAAAATGAACCAGTAACATTTAACTACTCCATCGTTGCTAATTGCTATGCACACTTTCTGCAGTCCACTATAACTGACATAACTAATGCCTTTCTAGTAATTCACTGACCCACCAACAAAGAATAGGAGCCTTCAGCTCCTGATATATACCCACTATCCCCTTATGCAGCAAACTTTCATGTCTGTGAACTTTCAGTAAAACAAAATGTCACTTGATAGGTCAGGATAAAACAGGCGAGCAGCATAGTGGGTTCTTGTTCCAGCAGCTTTATTGTATACAAATGGGTCATAAATGAGGCTAAGTAACTTTAACTTTATAACTTATAAATAGTTTGGCTATCATGCACATGGATGTTAATATTCTGGCTGCACCTTCAAAATGGCAATGAAGCTAACACGTGCTTGGTGTTTATATGCACACACAGATCTTGGAAATGCTACTTAAAGGTACAACACAGCTGGTAATCTACATTCTCCTGCTTTGAGAAAATGCATTGGACATTGTCTCTGAAATTAATGAATATGGAATTTAAATAAAATCATCATTCAGTTATACACTGCTAGATACATATATACCACTACGTCCAAGTTGCTGTGGATTTCACACTAGGCTTTGAAATGCGATCATATCATGTGACATAAAATTTGAGATCTGATTTACCAAATGGAATAGTCTCTGCTGACTGTTCTATCTTAGGAATGCTGGAATCATCTGTCGGAACAGTATCAGAAGTCAAGACACATTCTAGAACAGGAATATCATCTGGATTCAGTGAGAGTTAGAGTCTTTATCACAGGTACGATGCTGTGATATCAGTTCTGCTACAGGAAGAAGATGTTTGCGATTTCCCCTGTACTCAACACCCTCAGATATTTAACAAAATAGGATCTCAGCTCTGCACAAATACTCATTATTTGACCAATCCGGTTGAAACCTTTCACCATTTGTATCTTCATTGTCTCTCCTTTTTTCAGTGGATGAAGAAATATACTCGACTTGTCATAACTGGACTTTTGGAAAGAAGGTTTTCTAGATAACTGGGCTTTAATTGCTTGATTGTCTTTAGCTTTAGGCCTTGATAAACTAAAACTAATGGGCAATGTTCTGGTTTGCCTAGCTAGATGTCTCTGAGCAGGTGATCCAAGTACATCATCACGGGGTATGTTTCTGAGATTGAGTAAGCTCAAAAAAAATTGATATAATCAAGCTTTGACTTCTCAAATAATTGATTTGCACTCTGTACTGCACGTTCAGCATGTCCATTCGATTGCGGATACTCTGGACTACTAATAATATGTACAAAGTCCCATTCTTTGGCAAATTTCTGAAACAATTGACTGGTAAATTGCGTTAAATTGTCAGAGATTAATTTCTGTGGACTGCCATGGACTGCGAAATGGTGTTTCAACTTATTAATGACTGTAGTAGAAGTTAGATTAGGTAGTAAATCAATCTGAAACCAATTTTAATAATAGTCTACCAGTACTAAGTAATGATGATTGTTCCACTCAAATATGTCAGTAGCTACAACTGACCAAGTTAGATCAGGAATTTGACTTAGCTGAAGTGACTCTCTTTGCAAATGCGCTTCAGCGCTACTACATGTTGAACATGAAGGAAGTACTCTCTCAGTGTCTTTCACTAGAGAAGTCCAAAATACTAGTCCTCTTGCTCTTCTCTTGGTAGATTCAGAACCCGGGTGACCACGATACAAAATCTGGATATATTCTCATTGTAAGGAAGCAGGAAAAACAACTTTAGGACCTTTGAATATAATGCCATCTTCCATTAACAACTCATCTCTGTAAGGAAAGTAAGATTGCACTTCTGGTGGTACGTTTGATTGCTTTGACGGCCATCCCAGTACTGATATAGTAATTGAGCTTCTGCAAAACTGAATCATTCTATGATCTCTCAGCTCGTCAAGTCTTGTGGTAGAAAAATTATTCTCTGCATGAAGCTGTTCTGTTGTGTTTCTAGGCACTCTGGATAAGGTATCAGCCAGATAAAGAAGTTTGTCTTTCGTATAGACCACCTTGAAGTTGTACTTTTGCAATTTGAGCATCATTCTTTGTAATCTCACTTGAGCTGAATATACAGGCTTCTTTAAAATAGTAACCAAAGGTTGATGATCAATTTCAATTTGGATTTCTTGATCATAGATATAATTGTGAAACTTAGAGCATGCAAACACTATTGCCAAAAGTTCCTTCTCAATTTGAGCATATTGCATCTCAGGCTGGGTAAGTGTTCTAGATGCATAGGCTACTGGCCTGCCTTCTTGGAGAATAACTGCAATTAAGCCAAATTTTGAAGCATCACAGGAAAGAGTTACTGGTTTGTTCACATCATAGTATTTTAATGTGGGTGGGGGTAGAAATTTTCTGTTTAAGAACTTCAAATGCACTCTGATGCTGGTTTGGCCATGACCAAGTAACATTTTTACATGTGACCTCTCTCAAAGGCACTGTCAACTCACTGAAATCTGGTACAAACTTGCATAAGTAATTCACCATACCAAGAAAACACTGTAGAGCTTGCACATTATCTGGTGCTGGCATCTCAAGAATGGCTGCTTGCTTGGATAGGTATGGTCTGAAGCCCATACTTATAAACAAATGACCTACATATGTAATGTCTGATAGTCTGAATTTGCACTTCAGAGAATTGAGCTTTAAGTTCACTTTACATGCTCTGTATAGAACTTTTAAGATTTTTTGTCATACTCTACGTTGCCATTGCCTCTGAGCAATATATCATCTACTATTATGGCACAGAGATAGCTCCAAAAAATTTGCTCCATTGCATGCTGGAAGACTTTTTCCAACTGACATCCTGAGGAATCTATGTCTTCCAGATGGGGTACTGGATGTAGTCAGTAATGGAGATTTACAATCAAGCATCACTTGCCAAAAAGAACTATTTGCATCTAAGACAGAAAAAACAGTGGCATTTGGTATCAGGGCTGCAACCTCTTTGACTGTATGCATGGGATGATGTGGTCTCTTCAATACCTTATTCAAATCTCTTAGGTCTGTACATATTCTGATTTCATCTGAGCCTTTTTTATGAGCTGATACCATGGATGACACCCATTCGGTAGGTTCTGTAACTCGACAAATTACACCTTGTTGCATAATTTTGCCCAACTGAGCTTTGACCTTATGCTGCATAGGTATCAGAACTCTTCTTGCTGGTTTGACCACTGGACTGATTTCTGGGTCTAATTTTATGGAATACAGAACTGAAAGTTTGCTCAATCTGTCATCAAAAACATCAGCATAATCTGAAAAAATAGCATTGGTGAAGCTGGAATTAGGACATGTGCTTATTTGATGAACTTCTTTGTTAAACGAAAGCAGATTCATTTTCAAACTGTCACTGAGACCCAATAATGACTGCACAGGTCTTCGCATAGAACAATAGGCTATAACAGCTGTTAGCCACATAACATGAAAGCACTACTGAGCCTTCGGTTTGAATCTCTTCACCTCCATAAAGTATAAGTTTCGCACAATTAGTCACATTTAGTTATTCACCAGCTCTGACCCTTGCAAAGTATCTGCAAAAATGACATTACGCATTGAACCAGTGTCTACTTTAAGCTTGGTGGATTTACCATTGATCTGGACAGTGCAAAACACTTCATTTCTCATCAACAAATCTACTGCATCAATCTGTTCACCAATTACTGATACACCATCTATGTAGAAAGTAGACTGTTGCAGATCTATTTGATTAACTTGCTTTTTAGAGTAACCTTTCTTTGCAACTGTGTGAGGCTTACTGGATTTGCAAACTCTTTGAAAATGGTTCCATTTCTTACACTTATGACATTGCTGACCAAATGCCAAGCACTTCTCTTCTGGACTCATGGTTAGCACCACAATTGCAACAGTTAACAATAAAGCTTGATTTAGGCTTTGCTGATTCACTCTTATGCTGTACTGTGCAACGTTTGTTTTGCACTAGGTATCCTTGGTTCTGCACTGAGCACTCCCCTTTAACTGAATTGTTCTTGGAATATGCTAGAAGACTATGGGTTTTACCTAGAAGTCCTGCAGGGGCTGCTGTTGCCAAGTGTTTAGGCCTACTTTTCCCTGTTACATGTTGCATGCTGTCCACATGAGCTCTGGAGCCTACTGAAACCATGCTCTTATCACTAGCAAGCGTATTCGTGTGCCTTTCTGTAACTTCATGAATCTGACAAATTTCAGTGGCTTTACTCACCATTCACTGTCATGAAGCAAAATCTTTCTCACAGCAGCATTATTAATACCGCACATGACTCTGTCCTTTATTAACTCATCCTTTAAATCACAAAACCTACAAGCTTTGGCCTTGTTTCTCAGATCAATAATATAAGCTGCAAAAGTTTCCCCTTGATTTTGATCTGTCCTGTAAAACAAATGCCTCTCTAGTGTAGCATTAGTCTGAGGGTTACACATCCTTTTTTAATTTGCGCTTTAAACACTCAGGGTCTACAATCGATTCAGCCATGCACAACAACATGATGAGTTTCTCCTTTACTTTCATACATTGCTGGTGCATAGACAAATGAATGCTCCCTTTCAATGGCTTCTGACCCTGCTAGGTTCAGCGAAATGAATGCTCTGGTATGTGCATCTTTATCAGAATAAGATGCTTGTATAAATATATCATATTCTTGCTCAAATATTCTCCAGTTCTCTGCAATATTCTGATCAAACACAAGTGGTTGTGCCTTGCAAAATCCATCTGCATAATTGATGTATCTCAGTGAAAATTCTTGAAAATATGCACGAACACACACTTGTACATACACGTATACATGTGCTTGAAATTTATGCCAGTACTTGTAACAACACAATGAGTCTCTGTATAATTGAATTTCATGAAATAAGTTTCCTGGGCACTTCAACACTTTGAAATCTCTTTACTGTAAAGCCACTTGCTTTCAAATTATTTCTTTACCATATGAGCTGTTTATCTTGCAAAGGCAAAATGCTAAAGTCATTTACAATCATTATTTTACTGTATGAGCCTTTGTCTTGTAATCGCTTTAATGCCAAAACCACTTATCAACATTTTACTGCTAAAGTCATTTATCATCATTTTAAGAAACATTTCGAATGACTGCACAGTGTGAATAAACTGAGGAATAGAATCTGAGGGCAAGAAACATTTCAAAGTGACTGTACTTTGTGAATACACTACCTTGATGCAATGGCACTTTATGAATGAACTGTTTCGAAGTAATTGCAATTTGCAAATAAGCTATCTCAAAGTAGTGGCAATTTGCAAATGAACTGTTTCAAAGTAATGTCACTTTGCAAATGAACTTTTCAAAGTAATTGCAATTTGCAAAGGTATTTGGCAGAAGAAGCTCAGAGTGAGAAATACCTCACAATAACTGCACTTTGTGAATAAACAGTACAGAGCACACTGGAATCTTTGTTAATAAACTTTTCAAAGTAATTGCAATTTGCGAATAAACTTTTTTGAAGTAATGTCACTTTGCAAATTAACTTTTCAAAGTAATTGCAGTTTACAAAGGTATTGGGCAGAAGAAGCTCAGATAGAGAAACACCTCACAATAACTGCACTTTGTGAATAAACAGTACACAGCACACTGGAATCTCCCTAAAATGACTGCACTTTGCCAAACAACTCTGTGTAGTGTGAGAGATACTCTATAATGGTGGCAGTCTGTAGACAGACATACCCAGGCACAAGAAACTTTTCAAAATGGCTTCATTTGACTGCACTTCATGAAATAGTTGCACTTTGCACACAACAAACTCTTCGCAATTAATGCACAGTAATAAACACACATTGAAAGCACTTTTACACTCTTTGAGATACTTCAAACAACTCTAGTTATGCAAATCAAGGCTTCAATCAATGCAAAGTAATAATCTGTACCAAAGACAGTAATTCACCCAAAACACATGCAGTTGCCTTTGCTTTATTTATACTCAAAGTGCCGTTTTCTGCCCTTTCTATTATAGTTTTACTCATAGAATCCTTTAATGTGTCTTTTATGCCCTTTATGCCCTTGTGTTATATTCATTTTGCTCATTTAATCTCATTTCATGGCCATTTACTTTCTTGTGTTCCTTTTAATTCTAAACATGCTCATTTTACTTTAAACATGCTTGTTTTACAATTCTGAGGCAGTTCTGAACTCTTTATGCACTTTTCTAATGCTCGTTTTATCAAATGACGTGGTTTCCAACATTTTGTCTGATTAATGAGCTCTTTTCTATTTCTTGTTTGCTTAATAAACTTTTCTGTGCTATTTGTTTGCTTGACAATATGCTTTGTACCATTGTAATGCCCCATTTAACCTCTTTCAACAAAGAAATAATTTGTGTGTATTCTATTTACCTTTAACTTCTCTCTGGCCCTTTTTCGCTCTCAGTTTTTTTAGTTTGCCCTCACCATTACCTCTGCATCTCAAGGCTCTGAAGAATAGTCTTTGCAATCCCGGTTCTGACACCATGTCACTCGACAGGTCAGGATAAAACAGGCGAGCATTGTGGGTTCTTGTTCAAGCAGCTTTGTTGTTTGCAGACACATCATAAATGAGGTTAAGCAACTTTAATTTATAAAGAAATAGCTATCATACACATGGATGTTGACATTCTGGCTGCACCTTCAAAATGGCACTAAAGCTAACACCTGCTTGGTGTTTATATGCACACACAGATCTTGGAAATGCTTCTTAAAGGTCCAACACACCTGCTATTTTACACAGGCCAAATCCCTTCTACCCAAATTTACCAATCCAGGATTGAAATGCAGAAAATGTTCTCCCTCTTACCTGAGGCTTGCCGCTGAAAATGTGTTCAAACCCTTCGTCATGCAATTAACTTGTCTCACTCCTCAGGCACTGTTCTACCAGCATTCAAGTTTGCAGTTATAATCCAACTAAAGTCACATCTCCTGACTGACTGAAGGATTACAGACCTATTTATAACTATGTCCTTTTACTAAAGTATTTGAAAATGTTTACACAAACTACTTAACCACATTACCTGCAATGGCATGTTAAGTGATGCACGGCGTTACATTCACAACTCTTTCAGTACCTTCACCACTCTGGCCACTGATGCCATTTATTGCAACCTGAAAAAGGGATTCAATACTGCAGGCCTCTCTGTTGACACGACAAGGGTTTTGAAACAGTCAGCCATAGCTGCCTTCTCAATAAACTCACAAAACTCAATGTTGGTGATCGCATTATTTGCTGGTTTCTCAACTATCTGAAAAACAAGACCTACCAAGTTCATAGAAACGTGTTATCCACTGTTGCTGGTATATTAACATAGGTGTACCATGAGGTTCTGCGTTTGGTCTTTTACTCTTCCCCCTCTTTGTCAATGATTGCACTCTAGAACTAACAATTCTTAAGTTAATAATGTACGCAGATAATATGCTGCTTCTGCTATCCAGTACTAGGCACTCAGACCTGCAAATCAAGTTAAAGGACTTCACTTAGTTATGCACTTGGTTCACCTCTAGCAAGCTACACATTAACCCCAAGAAAAATAATGTCATGGTGTCCGATTCAACTGAGAAATGTATTTTCTTAACAGAACTTAATGGGAACTTGATACCAAATATCACTGAACAGCAGTAACTAGGCCTCATACTTGACTCTACTCTCTCCTTTACTACATGTACAGATATTGCAACTAATACTGCGGTGGTGGTGCTGCGGTAGCGTTGTCGCCTCACAGTAAGATGTTGTCCTGTTCAATTCTCAGCTAAAGCGTCTTCTGTGTGGAGACATGCGTGAATGGGCGTACCTTCGTTGAAGGTTGTGCGTCAGGGCTGGCAACTCTGCACGTAAAAAATCTACTGCCAATCATTAGCGGACCAGAGTTCTGCTGTGGTGACCCCTAACCGGGAAAAGCTGAAAGACGCAACAGATATTGCAACTAATGCCATCCTTGCTCAATTAAAATGCATTATAAGATCAGTCACCTCCTGTCATCCACTACTGTCAAGGGCATTGCCAAAAATATTTTAATACCAAAACCTGAATATGGCCTTCCTATTCTTGTTATGCATTCAGCCCATAAGTCTCTCAGAAGACAGACTGCTAAGGAAGCTGGCATAATGGTTAAGGTGTTTACCTTACAGACACAAGGTGCAGGGTTTGATTCTCACATGGGATAAATGTCTAGGGTTAAAATGTCCCACAAGGGAAGTTAGTCTAGTAATAATCTATGAACCTATGATAATAAAATCTGCCTATTCACTCTATTAGCAGACCAACAGATGCACCATTGCAAATTGCTTACAGTGCTTCATAAGGCTTTCTAAATAGTCTAATTTACAGGGTTCTGAAGTACATCTACTGTCCCTTCTAAGAGTGTACCTTTACAAGACACTTCTTGTGGACTTAGAAGCACACAGGACAACAGTCTCTCTCTTTCTGGTATTCTCTCATTTAAACCTGCTGTAGGTGAGACATCTTTCTGTAGATTGTGACCTCATACCTGGAACCACCTGTCTACTGACAATGAAAGTCTAGAAACCATTAAAAACTTGCAATATGCACTTAAAGGACATCTCTTTACAGTCAATGGTAAGGTAAATTACCACCCCCATCATAGATAATAGAATACTTTTAAGTAACATTTTCTAAGTCATGTAATGTAGCATTTTATAAGCATTTATTTCATAGGTATATATTTGTATATATTTATGTATTTTTATGTATAATTGCACTGGATTTTATATATTTCTTGGCTTGTATTTTCTTTGCACTTCTCTCAATGCATTTTGATTGGATTTTCGTAATGTAATCCTATCTGCATTAAATCTATCATTATGCACTGACTTTTACCATTTACTCACTCTGTATATTTTATCGTTGATAAGTAAGATCCTAATATATCTTCTGCTATTTGAGATTGTGTCATGGCTGAAAAGGTTCAATAGATCAGCCCACTTATCCGATGAACAAATCGTAATAAATAAACAAATAAGCATGACATATATATTCAGGACATGTTTTTGTACTTACTTCTAGTTATTTGCTTTGGGAAAGGTTCTCTTTATCCTTTGTCAAGTAGATTATCCCCACTAGGATAGTGTCTTGTGTCCTCTCTTTAGGACAGACCCAAGGTGGTATTTATACTACTAAGGGAAATTTGGTGAGGGCATCAGGCAACATAGCCCACCCTTTTCAGTAGGTGTGCTGGAATCTTTAATATCTACCTGATCCACCACCAACTCAAGCAGATGGGGCCTCGGTTTAATGTCTCATCCAAAGGACAACACACTCAGGGGTGCAGTCACCCCCCCCCCCCTCTGCACTACAGTGTCTGCAATCAAGCTACCTAGTGTGGGAACAGAACGCACAAGGCAAGTGTGTTACTGACTATGAAACTCTATGACTGAAATTAACAGACTATAATCCCCTGATTTACATAATAATAATAAAATAGTTAAAGAAGGCCTGGCAGTTAGCATGGAAAATTCAGGTTCTTTCCTCCTAGTAGTAAGATTCAAGATTTGAATCTGAACAAAGTCACTTAACTTGTGAATGCCGCCTAAATGGGTCATTTTGCGATCCCCCACACTCATACATGCACTCCTTGCAGTCACTGTGACCCCACAAAGTAAGCCCTGCACTTATCAATTCTGCTACATATCGTATTTCCCTTTCCCAACTTTTGTGATCTGAGGCAGGAAAATGAAAAAGAAAGAAAAAACTTTTTTAATACCTAATCAAGAATGTTGTGTGGATCCTGGGAACTGCCTAGGAACTAAAGTTTTCAATGTTTATCAAAACTCTATAATTTACTTATTTTCAAGGAGCATTGAAATATTCTCCATAGACAGGCTTTTTAGCATCACAAATCCAAGTTGTTTAGTAAGAAAAGAAAAACTGACACAGTTTCTGGAGATGGACTAATAAGCCAGTTACTCACACCACTCTTACCGTAGATAAATGTAGGAAAAAAGCACCACATGTATTGCAGGACGGGTCATGTTACACACTTGCAAAGTACATTACAGGAGTGACATGAAAAGGACTGAAATGCAAAATTTCAATTCTGAGGAATAACACCTTAAAATGTAATGACAAAGGTACTCCTGACACAGCACAGAATATCAAGGTATGATGACAAATACATACCCTTTCAGATTGTGGGTGGAGTTTTCCTTTGTGTCATCCACTTCTGATTCATCTACAATGTCAGCCATCCCTAACCACAGTCTCTCTTACTTGTTTTCATCTTTCTTTTATAAAGGTTCAAAGTTATTACTAAAAGTATCTGCTGAATAGCTTTCCTTTCAATCTCACATATCATAGGATCATAGCAACTTACTAGGCTAATGGCCCTAGAGCACTTACAAGCCTAGCCAAGTCCAACCCTTATTTCCACAATCATCACCTATTGATCCTGTCCAAGAGGGACACAGGTGGAAGCCTCAGGGTGAATTAACGATTACCCATTCAGTCGTCCAGATTGCGGTTGAAGATGGCCAATAACGTGCTTTGTTTGACATGAAGTGGGAGTCTGTTCCAATGGTGTGGTAATCTCTGGGAGACAAATCTGGCTCTCCAGCAGGTTCTATTAATGTCACATACCAGGTTAAGGTCTTTAGAGCAAGTAACTTGTGTACCATTTGACTTGCAGATATGCAGCATTTCCAATTAAGCAGGGTCAGAGATTGCTTTATATGCAAGGCAGAGATCACCTCTGAGTAGTCTGTATGAAATAGAATAAAGTGACAGTGATTTCAGATGATCCAGATAGGACAGATGCTGAAGAATGGTCTCCTTCATGATAAATATATCTTCTCAGCCCTTAATCGTTCTTCTTATGTGTCTAATTTTCTTCTTCTCTTTCGGCTGATCCAGTTAGGGGTCACCACAGCAGATCATCTGTTTCCATTTCTTCCTGTCTTCTGCATTTTGCTCTGTCACACCAACCACCTGCACGTCCTCTCTCACCACATTCATAAACCTTATCTTAGGCCTACCTCTTTTCTTCTTACCTGGCAGCTCCATCCTTACCATCCTTTTCCCAATACAAAAACAGGAATAATAACATTGCTCAAATGAACGATACTAGCCAAGTAGCAGCTAATGAGGAACATGACTGTCCACCCGCTACGACTGTGGCTTGTCCACAACGAGGTAATTTGAATTCTGGTGCTCAAACACGTGTTTTTAATAACTATATGGCTCATAATGACGGTGTACCTGTAATGGGTAACTTTTTAGATAATAACAACTTTTTTGGACAAAATTCTAATTCAAACACGTGTATTATAAGTCAAAATGAGGGTGAGAATCGGAGGTTAGCTAACAGAATAGATGATTTTGACACTAAGCTGTTTAAATGCAAAAAGTTGCAGCTAGAAGTGTCCTATCTGGAAGAGTGTATCAAGAATAAAATTATTCCAAAAGGGTTACGCCAGTGGCGTTTCCCTGCTGGCTTGACTGATGACTCCCCCTTCTATCAGGAACTTATTGACCTATTTGATAGGCAAGGGAAAGAGTTTTTACAGGCAATTATTGTTTATTATTCTAAGGACATTTCTAATTTAAAAACGGAATTGGAAAAATTAGAAAATGAAATCAAGGTAGATGTTGAATTTCTATGGTACAAATATGAGTACTGTAGAATATATTCCAGTATTGATGCTACCATGGACAAACTTTTATTTACTAAGAAAAAGAAATTAACCCGAGATATAAACGATTATGCAAATAAATGTGCCTATCCTAGACTTCCTTCAAAGGTGCAAATAGCACCTGATGCTGGTATGAACAATGAGCATTTGAGAGGGCAACCTAATCTTTTGAACTCTAACAATATTCCAAATGGGACTGGCGATCAAAGACAAGCTCTAAGGAGAAGCCCTAGATTTAACAATAATAATACGAACAGTAATGCTAATGGTTTTGTAGGTGCCACAGGCCAAAATAATCAATTACAGGAAGGTACCAACAATGTGATTCAGGAGTCTGAATCACAAAACCATCAAAACCAATGGGATTTTCATCAGGCCAACAATTCCCGTGGCAACAACTGGCATTATGTTTGACAACAGACCAACACAAAGAACAGGAGGAGGGCATGCAAGAGATGAATATTACCCTAAATTTTGGTCTACAACCAAGATTATATACGAGTTCTAAGGGTGACTTCACTATCTATAATTATACTGTTATGGGCATACACCAGGATATGGTGGACTTCCTGGCAAAAGATTTATCCTTTGTTCCAGGACGACGTATGGACATTGGTAAAACAATTATAGACTTAAAAGTATTTGTACGTAAACTCAACCTCAATTCCCTTCTAGGTAATGATACTGCAACAGTTAAAGCCCTTAGAGTGTCAAGCTCATATAATCCCACCGCTTCACCCTACACTAAATGTTTTTGAAAAGATGTGTAAAATGGATTTATGGGCTATCCAAAATCATGTGATTTATAGAAATCACAGACACTCAAGTAACATCACTACATTAGAGTGGGACTTTATTCATTTGTTAAAAGATTGCAGTATAAGAGTAATGAAACCTGATAAAGGTGGAGGCCTAGTATTTATGGACTATTGTACATATGTTGATTACATGATAGAACACTTAAATACCCCTGCATATAAACTGGTTTCTTTAAATGAAATACATGTCGCATATAAAAAGTTTAACAACATTTTAAACGATTTGTTTTTGGAGGGGTTTATAGATATGGAAGTTCATAGATACTTGACAATGGCTGCACCTAGAATTCCAGCTTTTTTTGGAACTCCCAAACTGCATAAGCGACTACATGCCCCCCCGTTTAGACCTATTATCGATGGTAGGGGGTCAATCACTTATGCATGTGCTAAATATATTGATAGTGTCATCAAACCACTTATAGAAAGTGAAATACAAATTTGCAAGGATTCATGGACTTTCTTGGAGAACATTAGTAAACAAAGGTATTCACCAGATGTTGTTTTTTTGACGATTGACGTCAAAGATTTATATACAGTTATACCCCAAATAGTTGGGCTTAGCTGGGTGAGGCAGTTTATGTTGACCAAAGAAGTCAAAGATGACACTATCTATCTTATAGAGACATTATTAGAAGTAGTATTGACTAATAACTTCTTTTCATTCGAGAACCATTTCTACTTCAAACATCAGGAGTGGCTATGGGCTCCCCTTGTGGGGGCACATTTGCGAACACTGTCATGGCCCATTGGGAGAATACATTTCTTTTCAAAGACGAGTGGTTCCAAAAATATGTCACCTGGTACACTAGGTACCAGGATGACATATTTTGCATTTGGGAGGGAAGTGAGGAATTCATTCCCTTATTTGTAGATAGGATTTCTAAAATGACTGACTTTTTAGATTTTACGTACAGTATAGGAGTCAATGAGATTAATTACTTGGATATACTCCTGATTAATGATAGAATAAATAAAAAATTTAAAAGTTTAATCTATAGAAAACCAACATACTCTAATTCTCTGTTGCATTATACAAGTAATCATCCATATCACCAGAAAAAAGCTGTGATTAAAGGTCAGATAGTACGGGCGGCACGTATGGTGACTGACCGTCACGATTACGAGATTGAATGCAACAGACTTATGAGTATGTTTATGGCCAGGGGTTATCCGCTTACATTGATCTCAAGTGTAATAACTGAAGTGACGTCCAAACACGATGAAGGCCACTTTATTCCTTTATTAGGAGGACAGATCAATTCTAATTCGACTATTGTCCACGGAGAAAATACCACAGGAAGTGAAATGATGGGAACAACTCAGTCTGAGAATAAGTATTGCACTAGTTTTCTGCATACTTATTCTTTGGACTTCCAGAAAATCAGAGAAGTCATTACCAAAAACTGGGATACTATAAGAAATGACCGTCACCTGATGAATTTATTGGGCGATACTCCTAAGATTACATATAGGAGAGGGGATAATTTTAAATCAATATTGGAAAGAACTAAGAAAAAAGTCAATACAAATAGACACCATGGTATGTATAAATGTGGCTCATGCGCCCAATGCAAGTACATCAAGGTAGGCAATCAGTTCACCATTAATAATAGGGAATATAAAGTGAATAACCATTATAATTGCGAAACAAAAGTTGTAATATATGTAGCATTGTGTAATTTCTGCAAAGCATTTTACATCTGTAAAACCGAGCGTAAATTAAAATCTAGAATATATGAACATCAGTACGCGATTAGTAAAAAGGATGTTAGTAATGCTTTGGCTAGACATACACTACAAAATGATGGCCATAATTTTTGTTTCACAATTTTACAAAAAAGAAATTTAGACATAAGGGGTGGTCCCTGGCAAACCCAACTGGAAATGGATGAATTATTATGGCAGGTACGTACTAGAGCCCATATTTTTCCCGGCATTAATGAAGCTTTATCCATAAAACCAGTATTAAGATGGCTTTCCTATAATAGGTAATGCCTATTCAAATCTTCGTTATATGAGGATTTGAACCAGAAAAAAGGTAAAAATTGTTCTTTAGTATTTTGGTTCCCCCCTCTTATATTTATATTAGAAGTTAATTCAAGAGGTTAAGTACATTGTGCTATGTTTGTCCAAGGTAGCAAGCTTGGACATGTGAGTATAAAAACTGTAATGAATAGGAACACATTTATTTAATTTTTTAGCGAAATATTTTCTGTATGTAGCTAGGATTATTGTATAATATATTCGTGCTTGTATATAATTATGGTTTAAAATGTAATACTTTGTAAATAATAATCATCATATTTTAATAGTACTACAGTTTTTTATTCTGTTTTCATTATAGTTTAGAATATGTATACATTATCGCTGTTCAAACGCATTTTTGCATCTACTTTGTGGAAACAACTAATGTCTGACACGTGTATATATGTACATATTTTTACTCGTGTATATTTATATTTATTTTTTATTACACGAGATATATTTTGATATGTGTCTGAGTAATACATTTGCAGTTCAGCCTATCAAAGCTTGGATCTATTACATTCTTGAACTACCTCATTTATTCTCTACCTTTTTAAGGTTCCCTTGGAAATTCTTATCTTCACAAATGCACTTTATTGTGATTGGATTTCTTTAATGGATATATATATATAAATGGTTTTAAAATGTTATCTTGCTGTTTGTCTGAAGAAGGCGAGACATTTGTTTTGCCGAAAGCGCTTACATTGTATCTGGTTAAATAAATTTAATTCGTGATTTTAAGAAGCCTTGCTCTTATTGTGTTTCAGTTCGCTATTTACCAAGTTTTGTGGGTCGTATCTTGTGGATTGTTTGGTTTTCCCAATACACCCAGCATCCCTCCTCAGCGCATGTTCAAACTAATGCAATTTTGCCTCTCTGATGTTGTCTCCAAACCATCCAACCTGAGCTGACCCTCTAATATACTGATTCCTAATCCTGTCCATCCTCATCACACCCAGTGCAAATCTTAACATCTTTAACACATCCAGCTCTGACTCTTACTTTTTTGTCAATGCCACTATCTCCAACCCATATAACATAGCTGGTCTCACTACCCTCTTATAAACCTTCCCTTTCACTCTTACTGGTACCCGTCTGTCATAAATCACTCCTGACACTCTTCTCCACCCATTCCACCCTGCCTTTACACTCTTCTTCACTTCTCTTCAACACTCACCATTACTCTGAACTGTTGATCCCAAGTACTTAAACTCATCCACCTTCACCACCTCTACTACCTGCATCCTCACCATTCCTCTATCCTCCCTCTCATTCACACACACATATTCTGTCTTAGTCCTGCTGACCTTCATTCCTCTTCTCTCTAGAGCATATCTCCACTTCTCCAGCATCTCCTTAACCTGGTCCCTACTCTCACTACTGATCACAATGTCATCTGCAAGCATCATAGTCCACGGGGCCTCCAGTCTGATCTCGTCTGCCAACCTGTCCATCACCACTGCAAATAAGAAAGGGCTTAGAGCTGATCCTTGATGTAATCTCACCTTCACATTAAATGCATCCATCACTCCCACCACAGACCTCACCACTGTCACACTACCCTCGTACATATCCTGTACCACTCTTACATACTTCTCTGCCAATCCCGACTTCCTCATGCAATACCACAACTCTCTAGGTGTGTCTAATATTGTCACAAAATATCTCCGTCTCTCTCTTTATATATATATATATATATATATATATATATATATATATATATATATATAGTGGATTTGTTTGTTTTTCAATTGAATTGTACAGGTTATAGGTCACATTAAAGGTGGGAAACATTTTGAAATGATTTATTGTGGTCTCATTTTTTTATATCACAAAAACCTGAAAACCTGACATTTTAACAGGAGGGTGTAAACTTTTTATATCCACCACGTGTGTATATATATATATATATATATATATATATATATATATATATATATAAACTGAATATGGATGAATCCCCCTTTGGTAAAAATTTGTTTAACCAATAACATTTTGTCAACTACAGAGATAACTACAAAGAGATGATTGAATATGATTGACAGGTATGCCAGATCACAGAATTCTCGGGTTGGGAATATGTCCTTTCCCAGATATTGTGCGATCATGGAGTTAGTATACATAATTAGCTAGGAGTGTGGGGTGCAGTGGGGCTTGCTTTACTGTGTAATACTAGAGTTAGTATGTGTAATTTGCAGGGAATGCGGGGTACAGGTTCTCTGACATTGTGCGATCACAGAGTTAGTATGTATAATTAGAAGGGAGTATTGGGGTGCAGGGGCACTTGCTTTCTTGCAAAAAACAATGATTTTGGTTAATTTAAAAAATTTTGTTTTGCATGCGCTGAGACTTTTGCTTGGTGCATGTGTGTAGCAGTGTGTCAACATTTACAAAGTTGACCTTTTGCTGTTAGCTTTGTGACCACTGATATTTGGGTCATTCATTCTTTCAGTAGACCCATATATGTATGTATGTATATATATATATATATATATATATATATATATATATATATATATATATATATATATATATATATATATATATATATATATATACACACATACATATACACACATACACACACACACACACACACACACACACACACACACACACACACACACACACACACACACACACACACACACCACTACTCAAACACATAGAATGCAATAAACACGTAAATCCACATACACAGAGTTGCTCTCAAAAACGTACTGAAACACCACGGATCTCCAAAACCCAAGCGTGCTACAGCTAACACAGTCTCCAGAGCACCCATGACACATACCACCACCAGTGTCTCACCCATGAAGTCTGTAAGGTGTAACACTCAAAAAACAAGTTTTCTTGTCATTGGAGACTCAGTAGTGAGACACATGGATATCCCACTCACCGGGTTGGACAAGGAGAAAGTTATGGTCAGCTGCCTGTCTGGTGCCAGGATTCACTAAATCATGCATACACTCAGGTGTTTCAGCAACAAGTACCATTATGACTCTGTCACAGTTCATGTTGGTGTGAATGACTGGGATGTACCTCGCTGGACTATATGAAGAGAGACATGGTTGAGCTTTCTTAGTATATGTCCTAGGCAAGTATATCCCTAGCCTTGAGCAGCACACTATCCTCACCTAGAATGATGCCACAGTATAAACAAAAAATGATTGATTTCAATAATTGGCTTAGTTTTTGGTGTCATTCCAAAGGGATCCAGTTCTTGTCTGCCTGGGAAGCCATGATCAACAAACCTCTGGTTTGCCAGAGACGGTTTGCACCTAGTACCCCTATGCTTTTGGCTGCTGGTTCCTATAGTGCCTTTTTTAGGCAAGGTCTCAAAAACAACATTACCAATGTGAAATTAACTAAGCAGAACAAAATAAGGGTCATGCTGCTAAATGGTAGGAGCTTAAACCAAAAACTGTACACCCTGGAATCACTTCTATCACTAGAAGATGTAGATGTCTGTACAATCACAGAAACCAAGTTTAAGGCCTTTGAAAGTACCCCAGCCCTGCAAGGTCAAAATGCCTTCCACATCTTTAGACCACAAAATGAATGTGTGAAAACCGAAGGAGGCAGTGTTTCAATCTATATTCAAGATAAATTCATCTAGATAGACCGGACAACTCCATAGAGTTACTTCATGTCCAGATTATGGTGGGTAAGACCCCCATTCAAGTCCCAGCCAGTTACAGATCCCCCTCCATGGGTCATGACACCCATGAAGCCTACTTAACTAAATTGAAGACGATCCAAATTGTACCGAACACACTGGTTATGGGGGTATTTCAATTATCCCACTATCAAGTGGGAAACCTACTCCAGTCCAAACTTGCTAGCACAAAAGTTCTTGACTTTGTGAATCCAAATGCCCTGGAACAAATTGTCCATACCCAACAAGAGAAACAATAGAATTGTCCTCACTAACATGTCAAACAGGTGCACTGCTGCAACTGTTGGACCCTCATTAGTTAAAACTGACCACAAATCAGTCACCTTCGAACTGACACTAACACCAGAACTCATGAAGGCTGAAATCAGACTAAAAAACTTCAACACAGCAAACTATAGCCTCCTAGGTGAAGTATTAAATCCATTGCAAGCCACACTCCAAGCTGAAAGTGGTAACTATGCCAAAGCTTACACTAATGCACTGTACAGTCACTTGCATAAGTGTATATAATCTTGGTTGTACCACATAGAATCAAAGCCAGAGCCCCAAGTAAAATCAAGCTTGCCATGGTGGACTTCCAGCATCAACAAACTCTGCAATAAACACAAAATGTTGCTGTCCAAGAAAACAAATACAAGGATCCAACAATGGAAAAGCACCTTCCAACAACCTCAAAAGGCAAATAAGACAACTTGTCAAATCCTCCAAGAGCTCATTTGAGAGAAACCTAGCAAGTACTGCCAAGGAAAACCATAAGGCCTTTTACAGCTAGGTATGTAACCTAAAGGGTAGGACCAAGCATATGTAGATCTGGTGGTTAACAGTATCACACACACCGTCCCGATGTGGCAAACCTGCTAGAGGATAGGTTAGGTGAAACTTTCACTCCCTTATCCCCTCCTAACTTACAATAAACCCTCCCCAAAACTCCCCTCCACACCTTACATATTTGAAGAACAGGTCCTCAAAGCCTGTCCAAGGCAAAGAACATGGGCTCTATGGGACCAGACAACATCCCAGGCTGTCTTCTAATTAGGCTAAAACATGAACTAGCATCACCACTAAGTACCCTTTTCAATTACTGTCTAACCACAGGATTTGTTCCTGTGGAATGGAGAACAGCTACAGTTATTCCCCTCCACAAAGGTGGCCTAGCAACAGACCCAGGGAATTACAGACCCATAAGCCTGATCAGCCTCGTCTGTAAGGCCATGGAACATATCATTATGGAACTCATAAAGAAAGGCATAGGTGACCTCCAAACCCTGGATCCCACCCAATTCCACTTCGTCAAGGGCAGATCCTGCCTGTTAAATCTGGTGGATTTCTTTGAAAGTGTGACCATGGCCATTGATGAGGGCAGATCTATGCACACAGCACACCTTGACTTGGCAAAGGCTTTCAACACAATCCCACATTCAGGCATTACCAATAAACTTAGCAAACTGAATGTAAACCCCTTTGTTGTAAGATGGGTTGTCAACTGGTTCATAAACCGGACACACACTATCAAAGTGGGTGACTTCACATCAGCCAGCAGACCTGTTACCAGTGAGGTGCCACAGGGGTCAGAGCTGGGCCCCCTACTGTTTGGTATATACTTCTCAGAAGTTCAGGTCAAAACTAAAAGGCTGTGTTTGACCATGTTTGCAGATGACTGTAGTCTAGGTCCAATCATTGAATCCCCATATGAAGTCAGTATACTTCAGGAGGGTCTCACACAGTCCAATGACTGGTGTATTAATCACAGTCTCAAACTGAATGCAAAGAAATGCATCATCATTCCCTTCTACACAAACAATGTCCCTTCACACTATCAAATGAACAGCAATACCCTAAATACCCATGAAGTGGTAAGGGACCTGGGATCACAGGTTGACCACAACCTTAACTTTGACTAACACATGTCTATCGTTGTATGGAAAGCTTTCCATGTAGCTCACCTGATTAGTAAAGGCATCACCTTGAGAGCAAAAGATGTTATAACCCCCCCCCCCCATACTTGGTACTTATCCGGCCCCTAATTGAGTATAATGCCCCAATTAATATGTACCATACTAAGTACCTGCAACAATTAGAGAGACCTCAAAGGTTTCTAACAAAAAAAAGAGCAAGGGCCTCAAGCATGTGCCTTACCTGGACTGACTAAAGTCCCTGTCACTATACTCCATATCGTATAGACGTCTTAGGGGAGATTCATGCCTGGCCTACACAGCAAACAACACCCAAACCTAATGAACTTACTGCATATTTGTAAGTCAAATGGGTCTAGAGTTATCCATTCCAGGGACTTAAATATGGCCTGTGCCTTTATATAAGACATCATCTTTATGGGGGGGGGGGGGTTGTTCCTCCTTGCACCACACAGTTTGAGACCTCTGCCTTTATATAAGACATCATCTTTGCGAGGGGGGGGGCGACTGTTCCTCCTTGCACCACACAGTTTGAGACCTCTGCTTTTATATAAGACATCATCTTTGCGGTGGGAGGGGTGTTGTTTCCTCCTTGAACCACACAGTTTGAGACCTCTGCTTTTATATAAGACATCATCTTTGCGGTGGGAGGGGTGTTGTTTCCTCCTTGAACCACACAGTTTGAGACCTCTGCCTTTATATAAGACATCATCTTTGTGTGGGGGGGGGCCTGTTCCTCCTTGCACCACACCGTTTGAGACCTCTGACTTTATATAAGACATCATCTTTGCGGGGGGGGGGGTGTTGTTTCCTTCTTGCACCACACAGTTTGAGACCTCTGCCTTTATATAAGACATCATCTTTGTGGGGGGGGGGGGCTGTTCCTCCTTGCACCACACAGTTTGAGACCTCTGCCTTTATACCACAAGCTCTAAATAAATTATCCGTAAGACTGTAAAACTCAGGGAAAGGGGAGAACTAAAAAAAAGAAAAAAACAAAAAAAAACTAATTTCGACTGTGTTCTACAAGCTGAGTGACCTCAGAGATCCCAAAACAGTAGGTGACAATGACAGTAACTCTGGTTCCTGGTAATAATCTGACCTCTCCTTTCCTTGCCTATTTCTGATGCAGAATGGTTGCTTGGGACACTGCTTATGATCTGACCATGGACTGAAAATCTCACTGAAGTTTCAGCTTACTAAAATCCTGCTGAAATAGGACACATTGAAAGTAACCCTTGCTCCTGCCTATGTGGTCTGACCCCCTTCCTCTGAGGTGGTTGTTGCATTCTCTTTCTCTCTCTTGTGCTATCTAAAAAATTTAGGGAGGATGAAACCTTCCACAAATGCCACCATTTGGACATCAGTGTCATTCAAAACTTTGTCATAACCACATCTGTCTGCTCCATCATCAAGTCCTAGCAACCCTTTGAGGAACCAGATTCTTTGAACACAATATGTAGGCATGTGACTTTTCTAACAACATAATTTAACTCTTTTTGTAATGCATACTGTTTTTCCATCTTAATGAACAAAAAAAAAAAACGATAATGATGGGCATTAACCCATAGAGTTTTCCAAACAGTGGACATGTAAAGCCATTATGCACTTAAACAGTATAATTTTTATACTGCTTGCATCATAAGCCTCATAAATTTGAAAAATTGATACACAAAATGTATCTCTTTTGTTATTCTTCCCTCCCATGATATGCTGTGTGCAGGACATGTATTCTCTGTCAGAAAAGTTGGTACCAGGAGAGACCAGAACAAGTCAGTGGAAAACATGTTCCTTCTGCTGGAAACTTTTAAATCATTGCACAAAATTCAAGTCCTAAAATACCCATCTCCACATAGGAACATCTTTCCTCAAGAAACATGTATGAAGAAGCTATGCTTCACTTACTCTATACTAAACGAAAATATCACCAACTTTCAAATTCTTGCGTATGCTAAAACTCAGTCATAGGCAGATAAAACGATTCCTAACTGATGTTGTTCAGTTCAGGGTAATAATGTTCTCCCTTTGAGATTAATGCAGCCTTTAAAAAGAAGACTGGCTGTTCATCATTCCTTCACTTCCCCAGCCTTTACAATTTTTTTGAGAACATTATCTTTTGCAGTGTAAGGTATGTTTGACACCTGTGGTATTATGCTGTTTTGGTTGTCTTTAATTGAAACGTCAGTGTTATAGCATTTTAGCAGATGATATTTCCTCTGTTTAACAATGACTCAGATTGGGTGATTTGTGGTTAAGAGGAAGAGGAGTTTTTTAGCTTTATTTTCTATTTACTTTGAGATTGTGTGACCTTGGCATCAGTATATTTATAAAGCCAGGGTGTGAAAGCAAAGCTTTGCTGTACGAGTGCAGTTTGATGATGTGCTGTCCAACATCACGTATGCATCATTTTATAGCTTAACCACTACATTTTCTGTGTTTAATGTCCTGGTTAAGCATTATATAAGCTTCGATGAAGGTCATGCCTATTAGCCTCTTACCATGAAAAATCTGAACAAAGCCAAAAATAATGGGGGTACATAGGCTTAAAAATAGGAACACTTTTTAAAATATTGCTCATATAAACTTACATACTTGCAAGAATTGCAGGTTTGCTTTAGCATACATTTTCTGAAGGATATGAAAGATGTGAAGTCTGAAACTTAAATGTCTGCTATTATTTAGTGCCTTCAATATTCACTGATTTGTAAGAAAACCACAAATTTTATGAAGAACAAACCAAAAATACGAAGCAAAAATCTGGACATTCTGCAAAAATCTGGGCAGTTGAGAGGTATGATGAAGGTCTCCTGTTAATATAAAAGGCTGCATTATTGTAAAATCTACAATGGTCCAATAAATGGTTTACATCCCCTCTGCATTCCAATGTCTCTGTATGGATCCTGGTTAAATGATATTCATTATGCTACTATGAACCCATATTTTTCTTTTATTTATTTATTGAACCTCATCAATCTTGATACAACCAGCACTTTCCAGCTTCCAAACTGACCCTTTCATTTCTTCTAGTCCCATTTGGTTTTAGCAGCCCACATTATTCTGGGAAGACTCCACAATTTCATAGCAGGTTTACTTTTTAGACCATCCTTTTGCCCAGCAGGAAGTTAGGAGGAAGGTCACCATTCATAACTGCTTAGGATTTTTCTGATATGGTGTAACTACTCCATCCTTTCAGAAGTCCATAGGAATGTTTTAATCTGTAACACCAGGCCAAAACATGATTGAGTATTCCCACCCATCCATAGCCCTAATTACTGTGCTTTGTATGCCTTGACTTGTCTTCCTAATACTGGCACCCTCTGCAATGGAGGCTTCCTGTCTAGAATTTTTAAGTGGAGTACTGAGGCAATAACTGCCCTTCTGTCATTCAGTTCCATGTAGTCTTGACTGGCCTTTGAAAATGTATTTTATTGTTTCAGTTGATAAAGTTGTTGAACTAAGTTTTCTGTAGAACTACAGACCTATTTCACTGTTTCCTACCGCAACAAAATTTTGTGTACTTAATGCTTGAAAATGACATACTAAACTATGGTTTATTGAGCCATGTTTTCACCCAAGTTACAAAATCTCTTTAGCAAACTGAGGGCTTACTGATGCTATCTGGAATAACATAATTAAAGGTTATTATTTAAATGCTTCATCCTGTAGTTCAAGAAATTCCATCAGCCTTCATTTGTCTACCGTGTGACTCTCGGTAAGTCCGTTAACCAGATTGTGTTCTCGAGCCAAATTTGAAAAATGTCCATGTGGACATATTTAATAAATAAAGGCCTTCTAACTAATTCAATCTCTGATTAAGTATGGATCACTGACTCTGTGTCTCTCAGATTTTGGCTCCCCATCAAATGTCCAAGACGTATAATTGGAAGTCCTGGAACTAAGAATAAAGTGGCTGTCTCATAAACTTCAAATCTAAGTGAAAAGCCACTAAAATATGTTTTGTAGCTGAGACTCTTATGCCCCTACACTTCTACTTCTTTTGAGATCTGTATACTTAGAAATAAAGGGAATTCGCCAAGGTATGGCAAAGTCAGACTTCGTATATATTCCTGTATATTTAGCTTTATGAATCCCTGTTCCAAGGACTGCAACTGCACTCCTCAAAGTTCCAACATAAACACCAGTTTTGTCCTCCACAAACGTAATGATTCAGATAACTGAGAATTGGAGACAACGTGTTTAAATGGTTTATCGCTTATCTGTGTAACAGGTTCACTGACAAAGCTTAACCAGACCCGGTTTACTCACTGTCTGAGTACTCCTGGGTGTCACAACATTGTTTTAGGACACATTGATCTCCATCATGCACAAAAAAAGAGCCTATCAATAGAGACCAATCCATAGATCCTCTGCATACCTTAGATTCATACTTCGTAACCTCTTAGCACAAGAAATTTGTACAAAGCCAAAAATATTGGGGCTACAAAGCCACGTAAATAGGGACAGATTTTAAATATTGCTCTTATAAACTTAGAAAGTTGCTGGAAGAAAAGGTGATTTGTTAGCATGCATTTCCTGAAGGATATGAAGTTTTAAACTCGTGTCTATCATTATTTAGCAGTTTCAATCTTCAATGATTTGCCAATGTTTTTGTTTGTCCTTCGGCTTTCTCCCAGTAAGGGGTCGCCACAGCAGAACTCTGGTCCGCTAATGACTGGCAGTAGATTTTTACGAAATGCTGAGGTGCCAGCTCGATGCCCAACCTTCAATGAAGGTATGCCCATTTATGCACGCATGTCTTTCGAATGCTACCCACGGTGGTGGTGCTGTGGTAGCATTGTCGCCTCACAGTAAGATGCTGTCCGGTTCGATTCTCAGCTAGAGCGTCTTCTGCGTGGAGACATGCGTGAATGGGCGTACCTTCGTTGAAGGTTGTGCATCAGGGCTGGTAACTCGGCATGTAAAAATCAACTACCAATCATTAGCAGACTGGAGTTCCACTGTGGCGACCCCTAACCGGGAAAAGCCGAAAGACACAACAACAACCCAACCGCGGGAAGGACATGCAGACTCCACACAGAAGGCACTTCCAAGCCAAGCCGAGAAGTGAACGGGAGAACCTCTTGCTGTGAGGTAACAACGCTACCGTCATACCACCACAGCATGCATCTTCAATGATTTGCCAATAAACCATAAATTTTATAAGGAACAGGCCAAAAATATGAGGGGAAAATCCTACCATTCTGTGAAAATCTGGACAGTTGAGAGGTATGCTTATATATACATTGAAAATATGGGCAGTTGAGAGGTATGCTTATATATACATTGAAACTCTGGACAGTTGAGAGGTATGCTTATATATACATTGAAAATATTGTCTCTTGTATAATGGCCACCTGCCCTGCTTTCCTTTGCCTCTCTGTCATTCTCTTTTCCCAAAATAGCATCATAAGAGTTCAAAGCTCTTAGCTTTTTCAGTAGCAGCTATAAGCATTGATGAGACTGAGACTATAACCTCTGGGGTACGTGCTCTTCTCAAAGGCCAAACACCTCAGTGGAGTTTTGCTTCCCTGGAGGAGACTCTAGCATCTGAATATGTGGTTAGGCATTCATCTAGCCTTTAAAAGTCTTATCAACAGCATTCACCCCTTCCAGTTTAACTGTGGGCTGGCCTAGCTGTTGGGGAATCCTAAAATAAGTGCAATGCTCATAAGAACATACAAAACACTGGAGCACACAACATCCTTCTTTCATATTGAAACATTCATCATGGTTTAATGTTAAATGGCTTGCCTATTAAGAGATGTACCTGAAACACAGAGATCTTTTTATTTCTTGTTTCACTTTAATCATCTGCTTATCAGTGATATGTGGCCAGCCCTTAAGATACAGTATTATTCTAAGCACAACAAAAGCTGGAACAGTATTTTGGCCTAGCTGTAACTGCTGGAGATTCTAAGAATGGATTCTAACTCAGGTGACATCATTTTATACAAGTTGAGCCTCTATTTAATGGGACAGTCTCTTTTATCTAATCAAAATGTAAGGCCATTCCATGTTTCCTGCCAGCACTAAAGTATCTCTCCTCAGGTAAGCCATGTGTTGTGTTGTGTGTGGATTCCAAATTGCTTAAGCTTCTACATGACGACCCACTAGTTCCTACCTAAATTCATCACCATATTACTGCCACTGGATTTTGTTTTGCTGTAGAGCAACACTGTATGCCTGCATCTGGTATCTAGATTTAATAATTCATGGCATGTCTTCTTTAGTTTTGATGCAGGCCAGATTTTTTCATGGAATTTCTTAATTAGCACATTAAAATGTAATATTTATTATTACTTTATATTCCCTTCTGATTTAAACTGCAAGTCTCTCTCTGTCTCATTATGTTGCGTTTGGCTGCTGGAGCTAAAATACAAGATGCGAGTGGAACCTTAGAATGCCTTTATAGAAGGAAGTATGGAGCTGTTTTTATTCATGTTAGTTCAAGTGATCTCATCTTCAAAGGATCACTGATTGTAAGCAGTGAAAGTACAGCCCTTAGATAACATAGTTTGTACAGGTATTAGGATGCATTTTTTCACAAAATACATAAAGAAATGAGAGTCAGGTTGGTGCAGATGAAAATAAAAATGTCCCACTTAAGTGTGGCAGTGTGTAGAGCATCCAAACCTAATTTTGGGCACCTGTATTTAGACTGGAGAGCACTTATCAGTTCAAGGGAAGAACATTTTTGCAGCAGATGTATTACAATATTTGACAAACACAAGAAAGGATTTTTAGGTCAGAAATGTAACAGTTCACAAGTAGCAGAATTTGACTTATCTAATTATTAATGCTGGGGACAGTTAGTAATAACTTTTAGTGGAGAATTTGCTGCATTCACATAAGATTGATTTACTGTTTGTGAAACATGGTTAAAGACAATTGGAAACTAGACCCGTCAGGCTACAATTTTTTTTTTTGTTAACTGTCATTCTAACAAAAAATCAGTTGGGGGATATTGTGATAGGGATTAAATACTGTTATGAGACTTGTGATTACTATATCTTTGGTGATAACATAAATGCTGTAGATAATTGAGAACCAAGAGGAATTCATACATTTCTTACACAAAACATAGGAGGGAAATAATTGTATCTGGAATATAAATGTACCAGAAACTTGATTTTACAATATTAGTAAGGAAACTATTTACAACACATGTTCAGGAATATTGGTTGCAGATTGTAAACAAACCTACTGGGGAATAGAACATGCTGGATCTTGCTTGCATTCCTAAGGAGATCATTGTTACTCCATGCCAAGTTTTACCACCTTTGATATACAGCACTACCTACATATCAGACAGGTCAACAACAGGAAATGTTAAATGCCCACTTTCTAATTGTTGATGGTGTTAGTCTGTGTATGGAGGTTTAGCAGTCAATTAATAGTAATATCACCAGCTGAGTATATGGCTTTGCTAGTATGTCTATGATATCTTATATGGTGCACAGTGCGAGGCATTTGCAGGTATTCCAACGTAGTCATGTTAGTGTAGTATTTCCTAAGTACAGTTCATTGAGTGTACTGGGCAGTCATATGCACTGCAGTTACGTCTACTCTTCAGTGCAGTGCGTCACCTACTAAGTAGGTAAAACAGTAGCATATATCTCTGGATTACCAGTACAAACCTGCACACGTCACCTATGGTTTTACATAATAATAATAATACTGTGGGGGTAGTTGCAGCATATATTATCATGCTTATCTGCTAATAGTAATGTATTTCATTCGATGTCTGTATTTCTTTCCCCTCTTTCTTTGCTGCTATCTTTTCGTTATGCTGTATTTCTTTTGTCTGCTATGTGGTTTCTCTCCTTTTAGTTTGCATCACTAAACAGCAGCTCTTATGGCAGTGATTCTGGCTCCAGTGCAGACCACCATTTCCAATGGGTGCCTGCTGGGGCTGTCTACCATTACCTTCCTCAGGGTAAGATGATAGGCCCTCCTTGCCTGCCCCTTGTGTGGCTTCAATAGCCAGGAGAATTGTTGTTCCCTCCCATGGCTCTTCCAGGGGTGATCAATATGCCATCCACACCAGCAGCTTGCTGAGATAGTGGGAGAGCTGGTGAACCAGTGCCTTGATGCTTGCATTGGCCACCTGGAAAAATTCCTCTTACAGCTTGAAGAATCACTCCCTACACACCACTGCCAGTTCCATCTAAGCCAGAACCCAGTGGTGAGGGAGAACAGTCTAGCAGTAGCTTAGAGGATTAAGGAGCTGTAATGAGATGTTTCCTAAGGTCCAATGGTGCAAGGTTTGATTCCCTCAGCCTCCATTTCCTAAATGTGTGACAATGAGCAAATCACTTAACCAGATACCACTCCTGGACTGAATCTGAAGACAGTCCATGGAGATCACTGCTCTACCCCAGAAAACGAATACAAATAAACACAGTAGTGTGTATGTAGACTCCCACTGGGTATGAAATGGGCAGGGCAGTAATGAGGACCATACCCACCCTACCCCCCCATCATGGTGTTTCCACTCTGTTTTGTATTATTCCCCGCCCATGTTTGTTGTACAATCCAATCCTCTTCATCACGTTTGTCACTGTTTTGTCTGCCTTCTGCCAAAAATTGTTATTGTCACTCATGTGTCACCTCGTTCCCTGTCTTGTTTCGTTATGTGGTTATGCATTTGCCTCTGCTAACAATTCTCACCCCCTTACCATTACCTCACCTTCCCTTATGTCATTCAGCACCTTACCTTCTTTGAACAGAATGCCTGCTCCAGAAAAACCCTTACTTCACCTGCCATATCCTACCCATTCATTACCTCTTTCCCTTATGTGCTTCCCTCTTCTTGCTTTCCCCTTTTGATTACTTTTCTATACTTTTATTTCCAACTCTTACTCTCATCAAAAATGCATTTCAAATGTGCAGAGATCCCCTTAAAGCAGATAACTACTTTTACCATCTTGCTGCTTTTGTGCGCAGGTGAATGCGCTGAGTCAAGCACACAGATGATGTTTACTAGTTGCACTCATCACGTTACAAAGACACCAGCTTTCCCTCAGCACAGGCCCTGTACCTGCCTCAAGTGGGAGTTTGAAGTAGCTGCTGTTGGAGTACAGCATTTTCAGTTTAACTGTCAATGAATAAAGAGCCCCATCATGCCCAGAAGGTAAACAGCAGTAAGTCACAGTGATCATGGTCAGCACTTTTCTGAACTCAGAGCTGGATATTTCTCATCTTTAATAACAATGCTGCTCACTACAGAAATCTTGGGTAAGGACCTGCCCACTGGTGTAGGGCCATAGTGTCTGCATGTGCTGCTAATAGTTTAGATTTGAATAGCTGCCCGTGTAGTGGGGAGACATTTACAGTAGATGAATGACAATATCTTTAAGTGGTCAAATCT
>NC_056747.1:96611823-96654323 GCF_019279795.1 Protopterus annectens
AGTCATCTGCAAACTTCATTAGCCAAAGACCTTCTGTGTTAGCCTGTACTTTAGAGAAGCAGATACCAAACAGGAGAAGACCCAGGACTGAGCCCTGTGGTACTTCACTTGTCACTGGTCTGAAGTCAGATTTGGAGTCTGCTACTTTCACAGTGTGGATTCTGTCAGTGAGCCAGTTGGCAACCCATCTTGTGACATGGGGATTTATACCTAGTTTACTGAGTTTATCTATAATTCCAGAGTGGGGGATGGTGTTGAAAGCCTTGGCGAGATCTAGATAGGCTGTGTGAACCACCTTACCCTCATCTACGCCTTTGGTGACTGCTTCAAAGAAGTCTATCAGGTTTAGGAGATATGAGCTGCCTTTTATAAACTCGAATTGGGTGCAGTCCAGAGTTTGGAGATTACCAATGTCTTTGTTTATAAGTTCCATGACGATATGTTCCATGGCCTTGCAGACCAGATTCATCAGGCTAATGGGGCGGTAGTTCCCGGAGTCTGTGGTGGATCCCCCTTTGTGGAGTGGGATAACCGTCGCTGTGCACCATTCAGTGGGCACAAAGCCTGAGGTGAGGCTATTATTGAACATGGTACTTAGGTGGGGTTCCAGTTCATTCTGTAGTTCATGCAGAACGCAGCCTGGGATGTTGTCAGGTCCCCTAGATGCTGTGTTCTTGGCTTTGGAGAGTGTGGTTTTTACCTGTGCAGCCATGATTACAGGAACTTTGCATTCTTCCGGTATAGAGATGGGCCCTTTAGGGGGTGAGCGGGGGATAAAGTTAGCATTGAACCTATCTGCCAGGATGTTGGCAATATCAGTTGGTTCTGTATATTTAGTGCCTTTGTGCTGTACCTCAGAGCAGATCTAAGTGTTGCCATTGAGATTCTTGACATAGCTATAGAATGCATTGTGGTTGTCTTTAGAAACAGTGTCGATTTTCTTTTCATAACTTGCTTTGGAGGATTTTATGAGGGATCTCAGCTTCTTACTGAGGCTGACCAGGGAGTTCTTCCAGTCATGGGATTTTACTCTTTTTTGCAGCAGTTTCTTTCTTCTGTGGTAGAGTTTGTTTATGGCAGGGGACCACCAGATTGGCTTCCTTTTTTTGGAGGATAGCATCTTGGTTCTGTTAGGGATACCACGATCCATGCACTAGTGTAAGTGCTTATAAAGTACAGTAGATTAAGGCTATGATTAGTCAGTGTGCTGTAATCCTAGGTTTGATTCCCCCTCCCACCCATTCTGTATTATGATTATGGATACCAGGAATTTGAAATCCATTTAAGTTGAGAAAAAATAATACAAAGAGATTTCAAATCCTTTGCCTGCTCCCTTGCTTAATATAGTAATCTCTGAGATCACTGCACTTGGGGAGAGGTGAATTTCCCCCTGTAGCAACCTCATTCACAATGACACTTTTCACATTCATTAATGAGTGCAATGTTGGTCCTAGAAGCAACTGAAAACTACCTTTTTGCCAACATTTAGAGCCCAAGTAAGTGCTTTCAGTTCTCTCCTGAAAAGAGGCATTGTGTATTTGTGCCTTCTGGTCTTAACACTGTCAACAAAGTAAAGAAATAATAAAAGCATGCAATACTGTGCTTAATTAAAATGCTAAGGTAAATGTGTTCATTATGCTTCTTTAACAATATATAGCTATAAGTTATTTATTTATTTTTGTAAGTAAAACGCTGTGAACAAAAATAAATTCTCTGTAAAAATGCTGTTATTACTGTGTGTGGCCCACCGAAAGATGGCAACACTAGATTTGAGCTGCAGACTTGACACACCCCAAAGTTAACTATCAGCACAGCAGGACATGACTGAGTTATGGACAAACGTGGACAGGTATATACTTGAGGTGAACTGTCAGCATAGCAGGACATGACTGAGTCATGGACAAAAGTGGACAGGTATACATGCTTGAGGTGAACTGTCAACATAGTAGGACATGACTGAGTCACACAAAAGTGGACAGGTATACATGCTTGAGGTGAACTGTCAGCATAGCAGGACATGACTGAGTCACACAAAAGTGGACAGGTATACATGCTTGAGGTGAACTGTCAGCATAGCAGGACATGACTGAGTCACACAAAAGTGGACAGGTATACATGCTTGAGGTGAACTGTCAGCATAGCAGGACATGACTGAGTCACACAAAAGTGGACAGGTATACATGCTTGAGGTGAACTGTCAGCATAGCAGGACATGACTGAGTCACACAAAAGTGGACAGGTATACATGCTTGAGGTGAACTGTCAGCATAGCAGGACATGACTGAGTCACACAAAAGTGGACAGGTATACATGCTTGAGGTGAACTGTCAGCATAGCAAGACATGACTGAGTCACACAAAAGTGGACAGGTATACATGCTTGAGGTGAACTGTCAGCATAGCAGGACATGACTGAGTCACACAAAAGTGGACAGGTGTACATGCTTGAGGTGAACTGTCAGCATAGCAGGACATGACTGAGTCACACAAAAGTGGACAGGTATACATGCTTGAGGCATGTTGTTATTTTCCTGGCTTCCCTCACTGATTCTATTTTGAGGAAGATATTACCCTCTTCTTCCATGAAGCTGAGACATGAATTAAGATTAACATAAACACACACAGACACACACACACACACACACACATATATATATATATATATATATATATATATATATATATATATATATATATATTAAACCACATGTCAGCATATGTTACTGTGCAGGGGAAGGCTGGAAATAAAATGTAAGGGTTGTTTTTATTGTCTCTGCTCATGGGTTATGCTTATATACCTAACATCTGGGAGTAAGCCCCCCCCCCTTGGCACTTGTCAGGTCAGCTATGTGTGTCACTCTGAAAAGTACTGACAACAAGACTAATGTCTGTTCAGTTCCTCTGAATTGCCTTAAGCTAACCATCAGCCATGTTCAGTTTGCTCTTTGAGCAAGAAGTGTTGTGTGTAAACATTGTGTCATGGCCAAGCAGAACAAACAAAAACACAGGAAGTTACAAAAACACAGGAAGCTTGTAATGTGGACACACTGCAGACTAATAACGGATAAACTACATGTAGGTACAGCGTGTGTGTGTGTGTGTGTGTGTGTGTGTGTGTGTATGTCTGTATGGTCTGACTAAATACATATATGGAAATATTAAGCATGTGCATTAGGCACCATGCAGAATGCCAACGTTTGCTCCATGTCCAGTGCTTGTCAAGAAAGAATACAGTTAATATAGATTCTGGCCACAGATATCAGTCTATGCATGCACATGTGGTCTTATGTCTTCATTATGAAAGAGGAAAAATAGAAACTGGAGAAAATCTATTTGCCCTAAAGACTTTGCATACCATTTGCTACATTTCTGGCACTGAAATCTCAAATGTAATCCACAGTTTAAAGTGCTTTGCTTAAACAAAAAGTGTGCATTCCCTCTTACAAAGAAAGACTGAAAATTTGAATATCTGTAATACAATTCATTCTATTTAGTAGTTAGATAACGGCAGCTCTGGAAGAAAACAGGTCATTGTTAAAGATATTCTAGTGTTAAACAGGTGAAATGACGTCTGAGACTTAATGTTGCTGTTTTTAGTATTAAGCAATTATGACAACCTTTTATTTCATAGGTGGTTTAAGGAGTACTTTTTACCGTTACCTGTCCAGGCATGGCATGTTTCTGTGCTAACTAAATCAGTTTCATGACCATAGAGACAGAAAGGAAATATGTTTTCAAGTGTCACTTAAAATATATGTCCATATATGCAGTTTATAGAGCGTTTTTTTCCGTACCTTTTCATTCTGTCATTCATTTTGAATACTGCCTTATCCAGTTCACGACTTCAGTTAGTTGAAGCCTCTCCTGGCCAGAAACAGGGCAGTACTCAGAGGAGCACACAGACTGGGGGGCAGTTTTCATTATTTACTACTAAGACAAGAAGTCAGATAACAGTGATCCATGGAATCCAAAGTTTCTAAACGAAACAACCAATTTTTATTTTAAAGAAAAAAGGATTGCTTTATTTATGACTTGTTATATGTTATGCATGAATTTTAATCAAATTTGAATTCCTTTATTTTTAGTAAGTGTAATCTAGCTCTCTCTTTTCATCTGTTACTACAATGTTTTCATGGATGTTTATGGTAGCTATTGGAAGTTCTTTACGTATGCCAAATGCCAACATACTTACAGACACAATCTTACATGACTGTGTTGCCATAATTCATAGGTCAAAGCTGTGGACGAGTAACTCTATGAATGTGTGCCTGTGTATATTGTATAAAACAAGTACATTCTCTCACATGTCTGCTGTAAGCAAAGATTAGAAAACAAATTCTGATAAAGAAGGGGCAGCTTAAAATATTTTACTGCAGATAGCAGTTTTGTTTCTTTTGCGTATATACTGTGTGCCATTACTTTTTATTTTAAGTAGTTAGTTGAACCGTAATGTATGCATAAAGATTTGTAATTTAATTTATTGTTTGGGATAACAAATGTTACACTGCAAGCAGGAACAAGGTATTGGGATTCAAAAACTGAAACTTTAAACCGCAAGCCCTTAGGGCTGTTGAGTGAAGAAACTGTACTGCATTAAACCCAGGAGTTTTTTACCTGCTCTCCTGCTACTTTTATTAAACTGTTAATAATTTTTAGTGAGGCCTTGAAGGGTTTCTTCTTCGACATCTTTGACTACTGGGACCAGAGATAACTTTCCTTTTAATTCAGAAGGGTATAAGTATGTGTATGTGTACTAAAGTACATGTGTGCACGTATGTAAATAAGAAATGAGAATGTATGCATTAAATATTACCAAACAACTCTAGTATGATCCAAGCATAACCAAGATACATGCCACCAAGGTCTGTATGATGTATAGGTGTAGTTTCCACCTCCGTGATGACTTAAAATCTCTTGTTGCTGTGCTGTGAATGGCCAAAGACTACACAACATACAGACAGAGTGCATATTGTTTGTAGGCCTAGAGTGTGTGCGTGTGTGGGTTGTACACTACTGATCTTTATCAGCAACTTAATTTGTACCTCCTTTTACCACAAACATTTGCATCAAATTAGATAAATTAGCTAAGAAACCCACACTTTAAAGTATGTGTCTCCTCCCACATTGCTGCAGCAGGGACTAAGTGGATGTAAACAGATCGGCCCTTTTTTATTTTTAGTGCTTGACTTTTATCACCCACACCCCCCAGTGCCAGCAGCGACACAGTCTGGAGATGAGTAGGAGTACTGTGTTCACAGTGACAATGGTCTCTCTGTGCTCTAATGGACATCGCCACAGTAGCAGGCAGGCTATCAGCAAAGCAACCTTATCTGTAGTGTGTGACATCAGCAGGAAGTCATAAGCAGCTGCTTCTATGTGTTAGTGAATCAGGTTTGCTACATATAAACCTTCATAATAAAAGCTGACTACACCAAATATTAAAATACCAAAAATCTGCTGCAGACGTAAAATGCCTGATTAATCTTCTACATTAAGGACAGAGCATGAATGAAAGCTGAATATAATACATGAATTAAATCCATTAACAGATATGATACAGTGCCTTAGAGCTACTCTACGTGAAAGCACCATCCAACTCTGCATGTGTGTATAAACACGTTAAGCTGGTCTACAGTAAATATAATGAAACTAAATGCTTGCCAGAGACTTCTACATCTAGTGTTGCATTGCATGTAAACAGCATGGAATTTATTGTATTTCATCTCAGTTTATCTAGTCCTTGTTTTACTGTGTAACCTTGTTTGATAAATCTTCTGGTTCTTTTATGATATTTTATTGTTTTATTATATAGGCAATCATTTTAATAAACATGAAGTTGAACTGTGACAGCAATGAAATCTACTTCTCATTCCAACTTTAAACCGCAGTTCTTTTCCCAAATGTATTGTTTTAGTTAACATCATGTTATGGACAGGCAGGGGTGTTTTCTGCTGCCTGCACCACACTTCAATTTAAAACTTTTTAAATGTCTCTGACAGGAAATTGCATGATCACATTCTCATTAGCGTTTCTCCATTTGTGTGTCATAATTTCTCACATTAAAAAATTCCAAGAATTATTTTATGTTAACAGTTTAAGTGCATACATAGCTAGTGCAGTACCAATTTTCAGGTATAGTAGATAAAGTTTGGAAAGTAACCACTTGTATAGAATGTCAAAAACCTGAGAGAAAGATGAGAAAGAAAACTGGAAACCAATCAACAAGACACAAGACGTAAGCAACAGAACTCATTTAAAAAAATTCTGCAGAACTATTAAAAGTCCATTAACAAAATGTTATATGTGTAACTTGAACTGCGAAGAATAAACTTATATCAGAACCCTTGTTGATGTGATATGAGAATTTAGACTTGTGGGAAAATATATATTTTGTCTTTTTTTTTTTTTTTTCTTCACCCTTTGTTACTTAATTAAATGCATGAAGCCACTATGACTTGTGAATTTGTACCAAAATAGTCCTATACCATCAGTCCAAATAACTACATGCAAGTCTCCTGCCTAGGATAATGCATTGATTGACAGGAAAGGAAATTCTAGGTAAAACCAGTACTTAATGGGAAGTATTTTTACCTGTATTCCTGACCAGCTCTAATGGTTGGTGCCTTCAAGCACATGAGCATTTTGCACACAGAGTTAAGGGTGTTAGTGGAAGGAAGAAGATTTCCATCTCAAAAGATGGTAGCATCTGCTGCTAAGGGACCATACTATTGTGGTTGCTTTCTTCAACCATCCCCTGAAATGGGAGAAGTGCCCACTGCGGCATCTCACCTCTCCCTACCATTCCCCAGACACTGGGGAGGATAACAGAGTTCCTTTCACCAACCATACAATCAGGAACAAAGCTATGTCACTAGGTTGGTGGGGAAAATATACCCGAGTAGCAACTGATGCATGTAGAAACCTTTCAAACTTTATCAGAGGAAAGTTGAACACCTTTTCTTAAGTAAACTAGTAAGTTAATACAGATCCAGAATCAAACAGAAAATTGTAGTAAGTGGATTCCAGTAAATGAAGATAAAAATGTGCTTGCTGGAAAAGGGCAAAAAGTAAACTGTTTACAACTAGCAGTAGCATATTTCTAACAAAAAGTTAGTTGCTTGTTTTTCTCAGGTAGATAGTAAATGTTGTAGGTGTGATGGGGAAGAAAGAGGTAACTTGGAATATATTTTCTGGGAGTGTAATGAGTTGGCAGACTTTGAAAATACAGAATTGGAATTGCCTAAACATAGTAAGGCCTTGTTGAATATAATTGTGGGTGCTGCCAAAAAAGACATTACTATAAAATGGATATCAACGTCTAAACCAGTGGCGCACAACCTTTTTATGAGGAGGGCTACTAAACTAATTCTTAATGCATCTGCGGGCCACCTCAAAATATAGAAAGTCGTTACCACTTAACAATACGTACAGGTGACTGGCATTTTTACTTAAGACAGCAGTCATGAAATTGCTTGTTTACTACATCAACTTTGCATTTAACTTTATTCTGGCTTGCAGCCATGACTTATTACAAACTCTTGCAGAAAGTTACTACTGTTTACAGACTACAATTACAAACAACAAATAATAGTTACTTCTGCAGCTAAAATTTAGAGGTGTGCGCAACTGCAGTCAAAAAGTAAGTAAGCATGTGCTGGAAGGTTTGCATGACTGGAGTAAGGCATAGCATTTTTTCACTTTTTTAAAAAAACTTTGGTTACTCTCTGGGGACGGGATGGTGTTGCATCGAGGGCCGGATTGGGCCCCGGGGCCAGACATTGTGTACCACTGGTCTAAACCAGCTGCACTAGAAGTCGTGAATATAGTAACATAGATGAAACAACTGGAAAAAGGATCTTTAGAAAAGGGTAGGAGTGAATTACATAGAAAAATAGGAATTGTGGGAACAATACACGCAGAGGAGGAATGAGATTTAAAAGAAGGAAGGATCTGAATGAACTATGTAATATTTGACTGATAGTGATTGGATATATTATAAGGGATGTGTAATATTTGCAACTGAAGTGATGTCAATGTGGTTTGTTTTCATTTGTATAATGTATGACTGCCTATGTCATAACTGATATTTTAATAAAGATGTTTCATAGGTTTATAGGTTCATAGGTAGGTACTAGCCTACGTAAGCCTAGCCAACAAGGTTCCCTGGCTTATGCCACCCAAGAAAGTTATTTTTCTGTGCCACTGTCGAGCAGAGACACAGAAGTGATCCCCGGGGTATATTTCCTATTTCCCATCCGCTCATCAAGATTTTTCTTGAAGAGTGCTAATGAAGAACTTTGCTTGACATAGATGGGTAGCCTGTTCCAGAGTATGGGAAGTCTCTGGGACAGGAACCTATCCCTCCGCATGTCCTGTTTATTGTGATGACAAGGTTTAGGTCCCTAGAGCATGTAGCTCGGAGAGAGTGGGATTTCTTTAGGTGTAGCATGTCCAACAGCTCTGGGTTTGACGTAGCTTTATATGTTAGGCAGAGATCACCTCTGAGTAGGCGATATGCTATGGAGTAAAGCTGGAGTTTTTTGAGGCGGTCAGTGTAGGGCATTTGTTTGAGGCCAGTAATCCTCTTTGTGAGGTACTTCTGTGCTTAAATAAAAAAAAAAAAAGTTAGTTGCCTGCATTTTCAGCTTGGTCCAGTGCCATAGACTTGTAGTTTGACTTGCAATAGTGGCAGTATTGTGATCGATTTGTTGGATGTGTTCCTCGTACATTCTATTTCTACTAAAAGTATATTTGCTGGTAAATCCAGTCTAGTCTGGTGCCGTAAATTTGTAATTTGGATTGCAATAGTGGCAGTATTGTGCAAGATCTATCCTATATTAATCTGCATATATCCAAAAGCTCTATTGAAGAGCTTGTAATTCTGTTCAATATTATCTACCCAGCAGCATTTAGAGTACCTTCTGTTTGATATCTATCCTGCTGGTTTCCCCATTTTTGTTTATTATACGTTGTTGCTTCCCAGCTTCCTGCTGATACTGCAATTAACAGTTACATTAGTTGTTGTGTTTCCTTCACCCCCTCAGTGGTGCAGTGGTTAGCGTTGCCACCTCACCAGCAAGAGGTTCTCTGGTACGATTCGTGATTGGGGTGCCTTCTGTGCAGAGTCTGCATGTCCTCCAGGTGCTTCGGTTTCTTAAAACATTCCAAAGACATGCATCTGGAGCATTTCTCCCTGGGCCTCCACTGAAAATGGGCTCTGCCCAGTCAGACTTTGCCGGTAAACAAATGTTAAAATAAAACATTAAAGATCCAAATTGCTTGAAATTGTGGCCTACCTGTGACCGATCCTTGCAGTTTAGATTTACAGGAGTGAGTGAAGTGTGATTTGCTGCAAGTTCTCCATTACAGAGCTTCATTGGCTTGAGTTTCTTGCTGTTTTACATTGACTGATTGGTTTCTTCTGTAGTTCATCTGCTACAACATGCACTGAGATGTGCTCATGCTAGGCTGCTCTACTCAGGCCTGTAAGTAGTGTGGCAATCTTTAAACATTCAGATATGAGCTGTACTGACTTTGGCATTCCAAACTCTGATTTTTAAGAAAGATGGAAGAAAAAGCTGCACTGAGCTGTGCTAAGCACACCACTGCCATTGAACTTGCTCTGTAGTAAGTTGTCTGTGCAAGAGCTTTTTCGGTTTAAGAATCCTTGCCAAAGTCAAATCTCAGTACTCCAATCTATAGACAAAGCAATCTGCAGTCGAAAACAAATAAGATCCTATGAGCTGCAGTAAAGTAAGCCTAGGATGTTACTACCCCCTTGCAGTACAAATTTTAATAGTTGACATAAACTATATAAACCAGCTGATTCTGCCAAGAGATAGTTCCACAAAACCCAAATACCTCCACTAGCACTTTCTTAAATCACTCCTGTCAAAACCACCAACCAGCACTTTCCCACAATTTCTGTAGCCACCCTGAGACTTGTATATTGAGATGGTGTGAAAATTGTCTCATTCTGTCTAATGATCACCTAATAAACAGCATAAAGCAGTGAGTGAGAAATGTACATGTGTAATGTCATTGTAGGCAAAAATCCCAACCACAGATGACTCTGACACCAGGATTATCAGCAGTTCACCACATATCATACATTGTGATAACCCTCATAAACACATAATCCATCATAAGATGAGGTCTTTAAAATCAATTTACCCAAACCACAAAGACCTCCAAAATGTAACATAAGCATTAAACACCATCAGCAGCATTTAGTCTGCAAAGCCTACCATGCCATATAAGCAGCAGGATGCCTAAACTCATGGGAGCCAATAAGGCAAGCATCTATCCAACCTAATATTTAATCATAGGTGACTTCATTGTAATACAGACATATCAGGCTGAGTAAAGAAACAGTGATGGTCAGTTGCTTGTTAGGTTCCAGAATCTGTCAGATCACACAACCACTGAAGTCCTTGTACAAGTACCTGTATGACTCTGTAATAGTGCATGTGGGTATTTATGACTTGAGATGTACCTCCCTAGACTACATGAAGAGAGAAATGATGGAGTTCTCGGGCTATGTGTTCTAGGCCAGTATGGGCCTACCATTGGGTAGCATTCTATCTTCTACAAAGATGATGCTACAATATGAGCAAAAAATAATTAATTTCAGTAAAACCACCTCCTAATCTATGCTTTCTCTGTCTAATCTATATCCTCATCTTTTTATATCCAAATTCCCCCCTACAAACCCTTCATCAGCTTACTTTGAGAAACTACAATGTCTACACTGCAATAAGGAATTATATCAGATGACTGTATAATGCAAATGTCAGCTATAATATTCTACAATGTAATTTCTGGTGTACTGTATGTCTTGTATATTTTTTGTATAATTTCTTGTATAATTTTTGTATAATCTCTTGTATAACTTTTGTATAATCTCTATATGTGGAGCTTTTTTCCTGGGCCTCCACTGAAAATGGGTCTTATCCCAGTTGGACTCTCCCAGTAAACAAATGTAAAATAAATAAATAAACAAACTGGCTTAGCTTTGGTGTTATTTGAAGGGGGCACAATATTTTTCAGCCTGGTAGAATATAATAGACAGTCGAGGCTCATTCACCAGGGATTGTCTAAACCTGTCCCCTCTAGGCTTCAGAATATTGGCTAAGAAATTGTCCACTGCTGTACTGTATTTTTTAGGCAATTCCAACCAAATAAACCTAGCAACATAATGAAAAGACAAAGAAGAATATGAATACGACCAATGTTAGAAGCCTACATAAGAAACTTCACTTCCTCTGGCCCAGAAATTGTAGTTTATTGGCCGTTTGAGCAGTTTTTCCATCCCTTTCAACTTTCTGGTTTAAAAGTCCATATTTGTACTTGTTTAAGCTCCGCAGATCCAGTTTTGGCGTCTTGCAGACAACAAGAGCAAGAGGAAGGAGAAAGAGATACTCTAAGTGCCTAAATATTGATTTTTTTCATAATTTACTGCTCTCTGCACTTGTTTTGTTGTTGTTTTTAATTTATATGCATTTATTTAAACTGTATTTGCCTTAATATTGCTACATACTCGTGTGCTAGCTTGTACTGCATTTAAAGTGTTGTGCTGCTGTTTTAACTGCTTTTCTGCAAAAAAAAAGTTCTAAGCTCGTTTCCCACCTTTCCTGTAACTAGTCTAGTCCAGATACAGATTTGCTGCATCCATGACTGTTTTGTAAGTTTCAGAGCCCCCCCAGACCTCGCTGTGTTGGAGGGAAGCCTTCTAACATATCAGTGGGAGTGCTAAGTAGCCTATCTACCACAAGAGGAGTGGTTTCTGGCCTAGAAATTTTAGTTTATTGGCCATTTGGGCAGTTTTTCCATCCCTTTCAACTTTCTGGTTTAAAAACCCGGATTTGCATGGGTTTGCACTTGTTTAACCTCCGTGGATCCAATTTTGACATCCTGCAGACTACAAGAGCAACAAGAACGAGAAAGAGATACTCTAAGTGCATCCATTTTGATTTTTTCATAATTTACTGCTCTCTGCACTTGTTTTTTATCGTTTTTAATTTATCTGCATTTATTTAAACTGTATTTGCCTTAATATTGCTACACACTCAAGTGTGCTAGCTTGTGCTGTATTTAAATGTTTTTGCTACTGTTCTAACTGGCTTCTGCAAAAAAACAAAACAAAAAAAAAAAAAAAAAAAAGTTCTAAGTTGTTTCCTGCCTTTCCTGTAACTAGTCTAGTCCAGATACAGATTTGCTGTATCCAGGACTGTTTTGTAAGTTTCTGAGCCCCCCAGACCTTTCTGTGTTGGAGGGAAGCCTTCCAGCTTATCAGTGGGAGTGATAAGCACTAGGTAGCCTATCTACCAAAAGAGGAGTGGTTTCTGGTCCAGAAATTGTAGTTTATTGGCTGTTTGGGCAGTTTCCATCCCTTTCAACTTTCTGGTTTAAAAGCCCATGTTTGCACACCGTGCATCGGTGCTCAGCTGAGGTAGATTATTACCGGTGCCAGAAAGATTGCTCTTCAATTTTCCCCTTAGAATGTGCTTGTTCTTTTACTTCTTGCGCTTCAATTAGCTTAATCAGCTAGCACTTTAACAGGCTTTTATAACATTTACTGTTGAACACTTAGGTGCTATCAGCACTAGCTGCTCCTACACCTACACACCAGTACTTATTCGTTATAACCACCCCTTCTGGTATGATTGTAGGGCAATTTCCTGTGCTTTCTCCTGCTAACCTGGTGCACTTGGGCATTCTGAGACAGTGGTGTGGCAACTGTCTAATGTACACAGACAACCCTCTCCTCCTACCTCCCAACACTCATACCTGTGAGAGAAGCAGTGCATGCTCCAATCAAGACCAGACTAGCTGGTCAAGAGGAGAAGGTCAACACCTGCAACTCACTACACAGAACACACAGCCCTCCAAAACACCAAACATCACAACCCACACACAGAAATACAAACCATACGCCCACCTTTGTGGAGGCTCTCAATAAAAATTTACCCAAACAACAGAGACCCCCAAGACAGAAAAGCACTCAACCACCACAACACAACACCAACCACAGAACACATAGCTCACCACCACAGTGTGCCCCTCAACCCTAGCCCTTAAGGCAAAATACTTTCCCCAATGTACTAATCCTAGGAGACTCAATTGTGAGGCAGACTGATGTCCCACTCACTAGGTTGAACAAGGACAGGTGACAGTCATTTGTCTATCAGGTGCCAGGATCCACCACATAACACATGCACTCAGGTCATGCCACAACAAGCACAAATATGACTCAGTCATTGTCCATGTGGGTGTGAATGACCGGAGATGTACCTCCCTGGACTACATGAAAAGAGATGTGATGGAACTCTCGGATTATGTGGCCCAGACAGGTATGACCCTAGCTATGAGCAGTATTCTACCATCACCCAGAATGATACCACAGTATGAGCAGAATATGACTGACTTCAAAAATTGGCTAAGTTTCTGGTGTCATTCTAAGGGGATCCAGTATCTGTCTGCCTGGGATGACATGATCGACAGACCTCGATGCTTTGCACCTGTCACCCCTGGGATTCCAGTTACTGGCTAAGGCTCTTGTCACCCCTATAGTGGTTTTTTATAGGCAGTGTTCCAAAGACCAAAATTCCACCATAACAGCTACAAACAAATGCAATCTGAGGGTCATGCTGCTTAATACTAGAAGTCTAAATCTCAAGATGCACTCGCTCAAAGCTCTCCTTAAAATGGAGAATGTTGACATCTGTGCTGTAACGGAGACCTGGTTTAAAGAGGCAGAAAGCACCCTCTGTGCTCCCAGGCTACAACTCATTCCATACCTTTTGGTACCAGAATACAGCTGGAAGCTCCAAAGGCGGTGGTGTCTCCATATTCTTAAAGGATACGCACACCTCTAGACTGGTAGCCCAGCACGATGCATCCGAGATACTTCAGGTACATATAACATTGGGTAAGACAGTGATACAAGTCATAGCCTGTTACAGAACCCTGAACATGTCCCTAGACTCTCACTCCAAGTTCTTAAACAACCTGGAATCTATCAAGGTCCAACCCAATACTGTCATACTGAGTGACCTCAACTACCCTTCCATCAACTGGGAAAACTATTCAAGTGCCAATGCACAGGCCCAATGCTTTCTGGACTTTATCAGTTCCAATGCCCTGGACCAGCTTATTCTGACCCTCACTAAAAGAAGCAACATACTTGACCTGGTTATCATCAATATAGGAGACCATTGCTCCACACTTATAGTCAATTCCTGCCTGGTTAAATCTGATCACAAACTGATCACCATGGAAATCTCCATCTCACCTACACCCCCTGCTAAGGTGACCACTCTGAAAAAATTCTCTAAAGCCAACTTTGGGCTCCTAAAACAGAGGTGGCTAACGTCTTGGCACTCATGCCAATAGAAAATAGCTGCATGACTGCCAAATCATACACCAATGCACTGTACAAGCATGTACACAAATGTATGGACCTTGCCATACCAAATAGAACTAAGATGCTCTCCTCCAAAAAAAGGAAGCCAATCTGCTGGTTCCCAGCCATCAATAAACTCTACAACAGGAGGAAGAAACTGTTGCAGAAAAAAATGAAGCCACAAGATGGGAAAACCTCCCTTATCAGTCTCAACAAAAAGCTGAGATCCTTTATCAAATCTGGCTGACACCAAAAATAACCACAAAGCCTTCTATAGCTATATCAGAACCCTCAAAGGCAATACCCAGATTTGCTCTGAGTTATTGACAATGGCACCTCCTATACTGAGCCAACAGATATAGCGAACATGCTGGCTGACAGATTCAGTGCCAACTTTACCCCCCAGGGCCCTATCACAATACCAGAAGAAAGCCTGGTACCTACCATTTCTGTGGCACAGGTAAAAGCTGCATTGTCCAAAGCCAATAATACAGTGTCCATGGAACCTGATAATATCCCTGGCTGCATCCTACATGAGCTACAAAATGAACTGGCACCACATCTGTGTGCCCTGTTCAATCACATCATTACCTCAGGATATGTCCCTAATGAATGGCACACTGCTACACTCATCCTGCTCCATAAAAGGGGAGCAACTACAGACCCTGGGAACTATCACCCCATTAGCCTGATGAGTCTGGTATGCAAAGCTATGGAGCACATCATCATGGACCTGCTTAACAAAGATGTAGGCAATCTCCAAACTCTTGATCCCACACAATTTGGCTTTGTCAAGGGGAGATCCTGCCTGCTGAACCTGGTTGACTTCTTTAAGGCAGTCACCAAGATTGTGGATGAGAGTAAGGCAGAGCATACAGCCTACCTTGACCTAGCCAAGGCCTTTGATATCATTCCCCACTCAGGTATCATTGATAAAGTCACCAAACTAGGCATCAATCCTTACATCACTAGGTGGGTTGCAAATTGGCTCACAGACAGGATCCACAGAGTGAAAGTTGCAGATTCCAAGTCAGACTGTGGACCAAGCATGAGTGCAGTCCCACAGGGATCAGTCCTGGGCCCTTTCCTGTTTGGCATCTACTTCTCAGAAGTCCAGGCCAACACAGAAGGACTTTGGCTGACCAAGTTCACTGATGACTGCAAACTTAGAAGTCATTATCAACGCCCCAAATTATGCAGACATCCTACAAAAGGGCCTCTCTGAGACCAATGACTGGTGTTGGAAACCTGGCCTGAAGCTTAAAGCCATAAAATGTGTTATCATCTCCTTTGGGAAAAACTCAGTTCCCATGAATTACTACCTTGATGGAAGCCCACTGAACACTGAAGGGGCCATAAGAGATCTGGACACTCAGGTCAACAGCCACCTCACCTTCGATCACGATATTGCCACACTGCCACTGTGGTCAGAAAGTCCTTCTATGTGGCACATCTTATAATGAAAGGTTTCGCATCCAGGAAGAAAGAGGTCATCAGCCTCTCTACACATTCCTCATTAGACCAATCATCGAATATAATACCAAGTTTTGGCATGTACCTGACCAGACACCTACAACAGCTGGAGAAGCCTCAAAAGTACCTCACAAAAAGGATCCTAGGCCTTAAACACATGTCCTACTTGGACATACTCAAGAAACTTCAGCTGTTCTCAGTCTCTCAGTCTCTTATCATGTACTTAGAGGTGATCTCTGCTTGATGTACAAAGCCATGTCTGACCCAGCCCTACTTGAAATGCTACACCTAAAGAAATCCCAATCTCCCCACGCCACACACTCCAGAGATCACAACCTCATTACCACAATTAATAGAACATGCTGGAGGGACAAGTTCATCTCCCAAAGACTGCCCACACTCTAGAATAAGCTTCACATTCATGTCAACGAGGGCACCTTGCTGGCCATCTTCAAGAGAAATCTTGATGAGTGGATGGGTAACAGAAAGTTCACTCCAGGTATCATTCCAGTTGCCCTATTGGATAGTGGCACTGTGACCCAACATTGGGTGGCACGATGACTGGGCAAAATATTTTTGGGCTAGGCTTGTAAAGACTCCAGGGCCATTAGCCTAGTACACACCTATGAACCTATAATACCCCCTCACCATGGAGGATGTTTATGTCTGTGTAGTGACCAAGATATGGTTGAAATAGATGAACAGTACTCCAGCTATGCAAGGCAACAATGTCTTCAAAACATTTAGATCAACCACTAGACTAGTTGGGAAAAAAATCTGAATATTTATTGTCCAGAAGAGACTTGTAACAAAGCTGGTTAGCATGATGCGTTAGACCTCCTACATGTTCAACTCACCATTAGTAAAGTCCATTACCACATTCTAGCTAGCTATAGAAAATCATCTATGCTCCAAGGCAGCCACAGCACCTATTTACGGGAATTAAAGTCACTCAGTATTAAACCAAATACCATTTTCCTGGGTGACTTCAACTACTCAACTATAGACTGGGAGACTTACACCACCACTAGTGCACTAGGGCAAAGATTCCTGGAATTTGTCAAAACAAATACTCTGGAACAAGTAGTCAGAGTTCCCACCAGGGGGTGCAACATCCTAAACCTCATGCATATTAATATAGGGGAATCCCACTCCAGACCTTGCATATCATCCTCACTTGTCAGGTTTGACCATAAAGTGGTTTCCCTCAAAATAAAATTGAAACCCCAGCTCTCCCTAGTCCCTAGTTCCTTTAGAAATGTCTCCAAGGCAAACTTCCTACTTATATGTGACACCCTGGAAAGTTTCAACCCCCCCCCCCCCACAAACCCAAGAACTTCCACTAAGAATGAAGAAATGAACACTGCCATCCTATACCAGCATGTTAACAGCTTCAAAGCAGCACCTGCACCCTGCGGGATCAAGTGCAGGGTGAACCCCAGAAACAAGCCTCCTTGGTGGAACCTCAATATAAATAAACCCTACAACATAAAGGAAGAGAATTATGACCATAAATAAGAAGGTGAACACCCAGCATATTAGGGCCACCGCCATTAAAATAAATAAGTAACTTGGGAACTTAATTAAAAACAGCAAAGTCAAACTTGAGGCAGAAGACAACCATAAGGAGTTCTGTAGCTATGTTTGCAGTTTCAAGAACTGTACACAGCAGTGCTCTGAACCGACTGTAAATGACACCACCTCCACTGAAGCTGAATATATAGCCAACCTGCTGGCTAATAAATTCAACCCCAACTTCACCCCTCTATTGCTATCTGTGACCTCACAAGATATACCAGAAACTGATACACCCCCAAATACTTTGCATGATCAGATCCTGAAATCACAGTCTAAGGCATAAAATACTACATCAATTGGTCCTGTCATTATCCCAGGATGTATCCTAAACAGCATGAAGCACAATTCATCTATGCCATTAACAACATTGCTCAACCTTAGCCTCCTCACAGGGTTTGCACAGAGACAGTGGAAGACAATGACAGTCATACCCCCTCCCCCCCCACTAGGGAGGGCCCTCCATTGATGTGGGTAATTACTGACCCATAAGTCTTACAAGCCACATTTGTAAAACCATGGAAAGACTTATGGAATTAATAAGAACATTGGGAACACCCAAACGCTTGACCTGTCTCAGTTTAGCTTTGTCAAAGGCAGATCATGCTTACACAAGCTAGTGGACTTATCCAAAAAAGTTACCAAAGCAATGGACAAAGGTGAGATTGTACATGCCACCTATCTAGATCTGGATAAAGCGTTTGACACAACCCCCCTACTCAAGCATAGAGGAGAAAGTCAGCAAACTAAAAATAACCGCCTACATCACCTGCTGTGTTGCCAACTGGCTCACAGATAGGACACAGGAAATCAAGGTAGGTGATACTACCTCCAAAAAAGGCAGACCACCAGTGGAGTTCTGCAGGGCTCTGTGGTGGGAACCTATGCTGTTTGGCATCTACTTCTCAGAAGTAAAGGCAAGCACCAACGGTCTTTGGCTAACCTTGTTTAGCAGATGATTGCAAGTCAGGAGCAGTTATCAGTTCCCCAAATGACTCCACCATCCCGCAGGAAGTACTGTCCCAAACAAATAACTGGTGCCAGAGTTATGGACTACAACTAAATGCCAAAACATGCACTATTGTATATATGGTAAATCAACTACTGTGGGAAACTGCCACTTTTATTATGCTCCTAAGATTAGACCCAGTATTTTGGGACTTAGGAAAATCTGTGAAAAGTGACATATCATTTGAGCAACATGTGTCCACTGAGGTAAGGAAATCCTTCTATATTCTACAGCTTATAAGCAGAGGAATAGCTTCTAGATCCACAGATGTCATTGCCCCACTCTTTTCAGCCTTCATCAGGACAATGATAGAGTATAATGCCTCCTTTGGCATGTATCTGGCAAAGCACATGCAACAAGGAAGAGAATATGTGGCCTAAAACACCTGTCATACATGGACTGCTTTAAAGCACTGCCACTATAATTGATCTCTGAAATAATTGGACCTGTGTCTAGCATATAAGGCATTCCCTGACCCAATACTCATATATACCTACTGCACATCTGCAAGTCAGACAGTACCAGAAATACTCAATCCAGAGACCCAAACCTGTTTTGCAACACAATCAGAAAAGTATGGAGGGATATGTATGTTTATAACAGGACATCTCTTCTCTTCTCTGGAACAGACTGTCCCTCCACACAAAACAAAGATCCTCCATGTCCCAATTCAAGTGCAGTGTGGATCTGTGGATGAGTAACAGGAAATGTATTTATCTGTTTTACTAATGGACGTGGGCAGCACCTAAATATCTCTATCCCCCAATAGGGTCTCCTATAGATTCTCTATGATATGACTCCAGAAATAATCACTATGTTATGAGTACTATATAAATATAGATCTGGGGAAACGACAGGGTAATTTTTAATACCAAATGGGTGAATGGCTAGGCTTAAAATACTCTGCATTGGTACATAGCCTAGTACTCACATATGAACCTATGAAATGCATTCACAGTTACAAAAGGTCAACTGCTTCAATATAAGAAAAAGAAAATATTTATGTACACTAATTAGGAGCTTACAACATACTTTACTAAAGGAAAAATATTTGTACACATCTTATCTTGTTGATAATGAAATACTGGGCAATGAACAGTTTATCTGCCTCTCTCTCTTCTTACACAATCTGATGCAAACAGTGTCAGGCCCCAGATTATTCTACATAAAATACACTGCTTTAATATCCACTCCCCTCACAAAAACACTGCTGCAGCACCCTTTCCAAAGCCAGACTGATCTACCTTCATTTTGTCACTTTTCTTCGTCAAACAGCTACACTTAGGGCCATATCCCTCCCTCACATGTCGATCTACCAATCAGCCTCTATGCTGTAACCACCCTCACATGTCGATCTACCAATCAGCCTCTATGCTGTAACCAAGCTACTCCCTTTATGCCACTCTCACTCTGTCTTATCATAAGGCAAAGCCGTCTCTTTCATTTCTCCCAAAACCTGGCATGCTGTTCTCGCTCACATATTCAGTTTCCCACATTATGCAGAATTATAGGTAGAAATGAGAATGTATCTTTTAACCTTTTAATCTACTTGCATAGGTTCTTGTGGTACAACACAGTATTTTAAGACACCTCCAAGTAATATGTTTGGCTTTACATTTTATTCCTTTCTTTTGGTGGTGACTGTTACCCTTTATTGCCCTTTCTTCTTTGTCTCATTGCTTTCCATATTTCTCATAATTTCTTACTATCATAGATTCTTCCTCGGCCCTCTCTCTTCCCACATCCCTTTTACTGATTTTTATCCCCCTCTTAAACTAAATAATTTATTTCACACTCACTCATCTTTTATATTATAATATGCAAAACTGACCTCTTATTCAAATATATGTTATGTGATTATTATTTATTTGATAACTTCAGAGTTTAGGCTAGTCTATCCATTTTTTAAAATGTGCACAGTAAAATATTCAACTTGTAATGCATTTTGGCTGATGACATGGTTATCTTTACATAGTTATTCTCTTATAGTATAACCTGAACTTATGGTATTTAATGATAAATTTTACAACAGTTCTCAGTTTCTTAACAATGACCTCCCAAGCCTTTGATGTGACCGAGTACTTTTTCTTACTATTGCTTTATGTAGTTTGTCTAAGTTGTATACTTGTAGCGTGTTTCTCATCCTCTCAGCAACAGACTCCTGGAGAAAACTTCCAAACCAGATACTTGTATTGAAAGAGTACCAGCAGCTGTAGTAGTGATACCACACTCCAAAACAATGCACTCAAACATAGTACTGACAAACACAGGGGAATTTATATGTCTGAATCAAGCAGTGATGAAATTGCTAGGGACTTCACTGGGCACAATTTTACTCTTAATCTCTTTATTTCATAATGCATAACATTCGCACCACACTTACGAAGGCACACCTCCACCTTCCACAAACACAGCTACCCACACCCACACAAATGCTATGGTCCGGTTCCTCCCTACAGTTAGTGCAAGCCAGGAATAACACTTTTTAATAAGGATACCTACCAGGCAAGTCTGCATAGCACACGATCTACCTGCATCATCGCAGCTTGGGTTCCCCCTCCCAGCAACTGCAAAATTGCCAGATAAAACCACTGCTATGGTCCGGTTTCTCCCTACAGTTATTGCAAGCCAAAAATAACACTTTTTAATAAGGATACCTACCAGACAAGTCTGCATAACACACTTGGTCTACCTGCATCATCGCAGCTCGGGTCTACCTGCATCATCGCAGCTCGGATCCCCCCCCAGCAACTGCAACATTGCCAGATAAAACCACTGCTACGGTCTGGTTTCTCCCTATAGTTATTGCAAGCCAAGAATAACACTTTTTAATAAGAATACCTACCAGACAAGTCTGCATGGCACACTTGGTCTACCTGCATCATTGCAGCTCGGTTTCCCCCACTCCCAGCAACTGCAACATTGCCAGATAAAACCACTGCTACGGTCCGGTTTCTCCCTGCAGTTATTGCAAGCCAAGAATAAGACTTTTTAATAAGGATACCTACCAGACAAGTCTGCATAGCACACTTGGTCTACCTGCATCATCGCAGCTTGGCCCCCCCCCCCCCCAGCTACTGCAACATTGCCAGATAAAACCATTGCTATGGTCCGATTTCTCCCTACAGTTATTGCAAGTCAAGAATAACACTTTTTAATAAGGATACCTACCAGACAAGTCTGCAGAGCACACTTGGTCTACCTGCATCATCACAGCTCGGCCCCCCCCCCCCCCCCAGCAACTGCAACATTGCCAGATAAAGCCACTGCTATGGTCTGGTTTCTCCCTACCGTTATTGCAAACCAAGAATAACACTTTTTAATAAGGATACCTACCAGACAAGTCTGCATAGCACACTTGGTCTACCTGCATCATCGCAGCTTGGGCCACCCCCCCCCCCCAGCTACTGCAACATTGCCAGATAAAACCACTGCTATGGTCTGGTTTCTCCCTACCGTTATTGCAAACCAAGAATAACACTTTTTAATAAGGATACCTACCAGACAAGTCTGCATAGGTGACTGGATATTTACAGTTCTTGTTATTAGCAGATGTAGTCCTTAACAGTTATGTTTTAAACATTGTGACTGGCTATTTACATTTCCTTTTACAGCACATTTGTTACTTTTACTAATTATTTTTTAAACATTGTTTTGGCCGGCATGCACCCCAGGCAACTATAGCTTTGTCTGTTGCCACTGGGTGGCATAACTTAACAATATACTTGCTGTATCTTGTCCCAAATAGATCTGCCTCCACACTGAATACTTGTAAAGTAAGGCGAGTACCATTTACTTGATGTATTTTGTCCCCCAGACAGATTTATCTTCCATTGTATTACTTGCACACCAAGGCCATAAAGTAGTGTTCTTGCAACTAACTGCTTACACTCCTAATATCCTGCTTCTACCTCTTCCTTGTTACACTCATAATGTCCTGCTTCTACCTCTTCCTTGTTAAACTCCTAATGTCCTGCTTCTACCTCTTCCTTCTTACACTCCTAATGTCCTGCTTTTACCTCTTCCTTGTTACACTCCTAATGTCCTGCTTCTACCTCTTCCTTGTTAAACTCCTAATGTCCTGCTTCTACCTCTTCCTTCTTACACTCCTAACGTCCTGCTTCTACCTCTTCCTTCTTACACTCCTAATGTCCTGCTTCTACCTCTTCCTTGTTACACTCCTAATGTCCTGCTTCTACCTCTTCCTTGTTACACTCCTAATGTCCTGCTTCTACCTCTTCCTTGTTACACTCATAATGTCCTGCTTCTACCTCTCCCTTGTTACACTCCTAATGTCCTGCTTCTACCTCTCCCTTGTTACACTCCTAATGTCCTGCTTCTACCTCTCCCTTGTTACACTCCTAATGTCCTGCTTCTACCTCTCCCTTGTTACACTCCTAACGTCCTGCTTCTACCTCTTTCTTCTTACACTCCTAACGTCCTGCTTCTACCTCTTCCTTCTTGCACTCCTAACGTCCTGCTTCTACCTCTTCCTTGTTACACTCCTAACGTCCTGCTTCTACCTCTTCCTTGTTACACTCCTAACGTCCTGCTTCTACCACTTCCTTGTTACACTCCTAATATCCTGCTTCTACCTCTTCCTTGTTAAACTCCTAATGTCCTGCTTCTACCTCTTCCTTGTTACACCCCTAATGTCCTGCTTCTACCTCTTCCTTGTTACACTCCTAATGTCCTGCTTCTACCTCGTCCTTGTTACACTCCTAATTTCCTGCTTCTACCTCTTCCTTGTTACACTCCTAATGTCCTGCTTCTACCTCTTCCTTGTTACACTCCTAATGTCCTGCTTCTACCTCTCCCTTGTTACACTCCTAATGTCCTGCTTCTACCTCTCCCTTGTTACACTCCTAACATCCTGCTTCTACCTCTTCCTTCTTGCACTCCTAACGTCCTGCTTCTACCTCTTCCTTGTTACACTCCTAACGTCCTGCTTCTACCTCTTCCTTGTTACACTCCTAATGTCCTGCTTCTACCTCTCCCTTGTTACACTCCTAATGTCCTGCTTCTACCTCTTCCTTGCTTACACTTACATTACAGCTCCAAGGCTTCCACTTCTTATGCTGATTGCTTATCTTTGCAGTCTTCTGTGAGGGGGCGGGCCAGAACTCTACCTGCTTTTTTCTGGTTATACCTTCCCCCATTTTGTATCTCCCTCCTCTAGCCCCCTCCTCCCCCATGCACATTAACTAGTCCATATTAGTGGGTCTCCTTGAGCGGCGCCATTTTGAAAGTTATCTTTTGGCCTGCTTGTGGTGAGGAAGCTTCCCCAAACCCTTTTCAGTGTGACCGCATCAGTGTAAGTAAATTTAACTAGTACAATAAAGCCAAACAGACACATTTTGTGTAAACAGAAACAAGTGGAAAGATACATTTGGTGTACAAAGAAAAGAAACAAGTAAGCACAGGGATATTATTGGAGTTAGTGTTTGCCCCGCTGTGCTCTGGCTCACTCTGCTCCCCTCCCTGCTTCCTATTCCCATCTGCCCCCACTAGTGCTACATTTCAACTAAACTTAGCCACTCCCCTCATGCTAACCACCAATCACTGAATCTGCCTCACCCCTGTACCCATTTTCTTCTCTTCCACTATTCCACATTCTGTAAAGCACAGTCTTCCATCTAACTACCTTACAATCACAAACAACACCTCTCATCATCCACCACAACCACCCCATCCCAAGCTGATCTCTCACTCATGACCAAACCATGCCCAAACTACCCAAACCCACATACATGCACCTCTTACTATTGCTCCTAGGTGTATCCACCCTCCCACTGCTAACTTTTGTCACCAACCACCAAAAACAACTTAATTGTATCCACATACCAAGAAAAACTTCTTCCACTAACATTATTACAACACACCCTTTTACTCAACTAGTCCCATATCACTACCAAACCTTCTTTATTCACCACTATGCACACAGATTACAGCCATCACACTACCAGTCCCAAACAACTATAAAGAACTTTAAGACCCTAAACAAACTAGTCAAACTCTATTCTTACCTCAGAGCCCAACTCATTAGCTGCGGTGATATACACCCAAACCAAGGCCCACAAAATCTAGGAGCCCCAACCCTCAACCTGAATGATACCCTACTCCACCGAGACAAATCCACGCTCTTCATTTTAAATTTAAATGTCAGAAGTATACTAAACAAAGTCCACGACATTCATGCACTACTTTCCTTTTATCAACCTGAGATGGTCATACTAACAGAGACTTGGCTTAAACCAGGCAACCACAACAATGAAATCACTCCACCAGGTTACAATATAATTCGTAGTGATAGAATAGGTAAGGGGGGGGGGTGTTGCTATAGTGTATAAATCTCACCTCATCCTTGAGAAAGTAGACATAACAGATTACAACCCCAGACCTTGATAAAGTTGAACTCACTCTAACAAAACTAAAACTTAATGATAGTAAACAAATCAACATCACAGGATGCTGCATCCTACCAGGAAACAATATCCCCGTTACAGAAAAAGTCCTAGAATGGATATCTAACTCCCTCCCCCAGGAAAGCATAGTATTAGGAGACCTTAATACTGACTGGCAAAACTGTTCCAGTCATAACCCACTCTCCCATATTAACGTACATGGCCTAACCCAACTCATCACTTCCCCCACAAGAACAGACAAGAGAACCAAACACCAATCCACTCTAGATTGGATACTCGTATCCCACCCATCACTGATATCCCTAGCAGGGTGTCTACCAGACACTCTGGAGTGACCACCAAGCCACATTCTTACTCAGATCAAAATCACCACAACTGACCTAAATATCTACTTGCCTAATTAGAAACAAAAAACACTTTAACCGCTCCAACTTTATAAACGATCTAAAAATGTGCAACTGGACCCCCAAAAAACCTACCTCTTCATGAAGCTGTACTATATTTCAATACTACCTTCTTAAACACCCTTAACCATCACGCCCCCTCCAGAACAATAATAATTAAAACTAAACATGCCCCCTGGTTAACCACAGACACAAAATCTCTCCTCAAAAAAAGAAACAAGGCCTGGACCAATTACCTCAACAGTAAATCCCAATTGAACAAACAAATATACGTTGAACTACATAAAAAAACCAAAAAACTCACAAAAACAGACAAAACATCTTACTACCAAAAGTTACAGGATAAGCACAGGAACAACCCACAAAAATTCTGGGCAGCAATTAACTCTATTCTACAACCAGGTAAAACAACTACCCCATCCCCAAAAATAGATAACAACCAAGAAGACATTCCCACTCAATTTAATAAATACTTTACAAAAATCATTCAAACCCTTGCAAACAGCCAACCCTATGACAACATCCCCACCCCTGCAAATTCACACCTCACCCCCAACTAACAATTGCCCCTATTTCAGCTTCCACCCAGAACCAACCAAATCCATTTAAAAACTACTCCGCAAGCTCAAACCAACGTCTCTAGCTGCAGATAAATTACCCGCTGAATACCTACACCTGGCTGCAGATGCCATATCATATCCTGTCTTCATCCTAATTAACAGAGCCATCTCTGAGTGTACAGTACCCAAGCTATGGAAAATATCACATATCATCCCTCTACATAAAGGGGGAACCTCCCTGGAACTCAATAACTACCGGCCTATAGCCATACTACCCCCTTTATCTAATATTGAGAGGGTAATACACAAGCAACTAATGAAATATCTCCTAGAAAATAATCTAATAGCAACACAACAACATGGCTTTAGACCCTTCCATAGCACCTCCACCACAGTAACAGAATTCACCAACATTGTCAATACTCACAGAAACTACAGACTCCTTGTATCTGCCACCTTCCTTGACTTGTCCAAAGCATTTGATATGGTTAACCACAATAAATTCCTTCTTTCACTAGCAACTCTAAACCTTACCACCCTTGCCATCTCCTGGTTCAAAAACTGCCTAGAGAGAAGGAAACAAGCTGTTATGTGGCAAAACCAACTCCCCCCCCCCACCAGTCTCCCTAGGAGTACCCCAAGGCTCCATCCTGGCTCCACTTCTTTTTACTATCTTCACCAATCAGCTCCCAAACAGTATTCCTAATGCCTCAATAGTGCAACATGCAGATGATACCACCATAATATGTGCAGCCAAATCAATTGACTTCTTTCACTCCCTAACTCAAGAATGCTTTTCCCTAGCAGAAACTTGGATTACAAACCAAAGGCTCATTCTGAACCCAAGTAAAACAAAGCTAGTACTCTTTAGCTCCCACAGATTCTTTCTTCATCTCTTCCTTTAACAAGACCACAGTCACCCCCACAAATCATACCAAACTATTAGGGGTTGAAATAGATAATCACCTTAGATTTGACCCTGATATTCCTATAACTATAACTGTATCGCAATAAAAAAATTCCTCACTGACCACTCCAAAACTACAATAGCGAGAACTCACCTACTATCCACCCTACTTTATGCCTCCCCCATGCTTACAAATCTCCACAAATCTGAGCTAAACAAACTTGATAGTTGTTATAATAAGACAGCCAAATTCGCTACAACCTCTCCCATCAGAACGCATCACTGTGAATGCCTAAAAAAACTCAACTGGCTAGAATTACCACTACTACTTCAACTCAATCAACTATCACTAGCCCACAAAATAATACATAACTCTGAAAACACCCCTGCCCTACAAAATTGTTTGCAACCCGATACAACCGCCAGGCCCTTGAGGTCTAGCACACAAAAGCAACTAAAACCAGGAGAAGACATATTGTAAATCACTTTGGTATCCTTCTCAACTAAAACCAGGCGAAGACATATAGTGAATCAATTTGTTATCCTTCTCAACTATAGCGAGCATCATCTGCTCTCTCGGAGCCTTATTCTACATCTCTCTGCTTTTACTCTGATAGTAAATCTATCACAGGAATCCTAAACTTAGGAATATCTTCTAAAATGTAATATTATACTGAAGAGAACAAATGTATCCTGTCTGTTAGTTAATATGTATGTTTATTTATTTAAATTTGTTGACCGGGAGTGTCCGACTGGACGTGGGTCCATTTTCAGCGGAGGCCCGGGGAGAAAAGCTCCACAGTAAAATAAACAGACAGTAGTTACATTGGATTACATAGCGATTAACAATTTAACATAGAAATTACTTACAACATATTTACATATGAAGAACATAGTACATCAGTAGACAACTAGAATCTTTATCTGTGAAGTACATAACAGGCATTAACAAATGTAACAATGAGAAGTTCCTGCTGTATAATAAGTACTAGGCTTATGAGCATCTGAGCTTGCTATCATCAAGGTAGTTAGTGGAGGTGAAAGAAAGGTAGTAGTTGGATGGGGTGGATGATATTAGAGTGGGAGTTGCAAGGGCATAGCCAGCATGTTTTTAGGTGCGCTTTTAATAAAGTTTTGAAGTTGGTGCATGATGGTATGGAGGTAATTGTGGGTGGGAGTGAGTTCCATAATTTGGCTATGGCACAAGAGAATAGTGTTTCACCAGCAGAGTTATTGGCTTTAGTGATCTGCAAGTGATTTTTGTTGCTGGATCTTAGTGGTCTGGTGGTGCGATAGGGTTGGAGTAGATTCAGGAGGGATGGGACATTTAGTGGATAGTTTACTAGTTTGTGGGCGAGTGAGAGTTGATACCACTGAAGGAGGTGAGGGAGTTCAAGCCAGCCCAGTTCAGCAAGTGAGAGACAGTGGTGACTATGGTAGGATGCCCCTGTGGCGAATTTGGCGATTTTGTTGTAGCAGGTCTCTAGCTTGTTTAGATCACATTGCCTTAGGTTGGTATATACTGGAGAGGCATAAAGTAGGGTGGAGATAAGGTGGTAATTTGCTATTGAAATCTTTGCTGCTTTGGTGAGAAATTGTTTATTTCTGTATAATGCTCCTAGTTTTTGTGGACGTTTTTTATGGTCATGGATATGTGAATGTCAAATTTTAGTTTATTGTCTATTTCTACTCCTAGCAATTTGGTGTGTTCAGTTGGGTATATAGTGGTGTTGTCTTTTGCTGTGATGTTAAAGTGAGAGTTATTTTGAGTATGTTTGGTGGGTTGGAAGATGAGTAGTTTAGTTTTGTTTGGGTTGAGTATTAATTGGGCATCGGATAACCATGTTTCAACAGAGGAAAAGGCTTCCTGTGTGACTTTTTGCAGTTTAGGTAGGGACTGGGCTGAGCAGATGATGGTTGAGTCATCTGCGTATTGGATGAGTGTGCCATGTTTGGTGGCAGAGGCTAGATTATTGGTGTAAACAGAGAAAAGTAGGGGTCCAAGGATGGATCCTTGGGGAACCCCTATGGAGACAGGTAGTTGGGGAGATATGTCATTCTGCCAGACAACGGATTGTTGGCGGTCAAACATTGATGGTTTGGTATGTCAAAGTCTCTTCTATGGAAATTGTATGTCAAAAGTCTATCCTTAAAACTATGTTTTGTAAAAAAAAATTGTTCTCTTGGAGCTTTTCTCCCCGGGCCTCCCCTGAAAATGGACTTGTAGTCCAGTTGGACACTCCTGGTCAACAAATGTAAAATAAAATAAATAAACTCACCAGTCAAATTTAAGGCTTTTCCCACCTCTCTGCAAAAAGTACAGTTGTGTACACTTACCATAAATGTAGATGTTCGAGTGTATTCACTGTCGCAGTCATTACATTTGGGTTATCTGCTTGCAGGTTGCCCTCAGTCAGCATGATTAACAAAGACTTGGGTCCTGCATCAGATGCTGTTCCTTCTTCCATGATGTCAGGTCATCAGGAGTATATGCAGCTGAAACCATTACATCAGTTTTTCTTGCCCCAGATGTCAGGTGCCCACTAATGGGAAGCAATTAAGCATAAAAGCACAAAGATATATCTCTTACAAAAAGGCAAATACACCCAAAAAGGCTTTTAAACATAGTAAAGGAAAGTAGAGGCATAGCCAAAAGAAGTTAGGGGGCTGGAGGAAGGGTAACCAGGACTGCAACAGTGAATACACTCGAACATCTACATTTATGGTAAGTGTACACAACTGTACTATGTTCTTCGTGTTTCACTGTTGCAGTCATTACATTTGGGTAGATTCCCAAAGCTATGGTTGGGAGGAAGAGTTTCGATAGCATTAGGGCCAGCTATAAGGCCCTGCAAGACTGCAGTGGCAAAGCCAGCACTAGATTTAGAGAAAATTGGCAAATGATAATGCTTGGTGAAATTATGTACAGAACTCCAGGTAGCAGCTTCTAGGATGTCCCTAGTAGGGACGCCTCTGAGAAAGGTTGTAGAGGTAGATGCAGCCCTGGTGGGGTGAGGTCTGATCCCCTGGGGGATAGGTTTTTCATGGTGCTTAAAGCAGAAATGAATGCAATGGCTTATCTATTTAGAAATGGTTTGCTTTGAAATAGTCTTCCCCTCTGCCCCTGCAGCAAATGCTACCAGCAGTTGTTCAGATTTCCTTTGAGGTTTAGTCCTGCCCAAGTAGAATCTAAGTTGTCTGTGCTCATCTAAGGAATGCAGTATCCATTCCCCTTTATTCTGTGGATTGGGAAAGAAGGTTGGCAAATGAATGGACTGATTAAGAGCCACACTGGATACTACCTTGGACATGAAGGATGGATTGGTTCTGATGAACCCCCTGTCCGCATGAAAGATGATGAAACTGCCATAAGGGCCTGTAATTCAGATACCCTTCTAGCTGAAGTGATTGCTGAAAGGAAAGCTGTTTTCCAAGAAAGAAAATTTAAGTCTGCAGCAGCAGCTGGCTCAAAAGGAGGTAGAATGAGTTTCTCCAAGACAAAGTTAAAGTCCCAGGCTGGGGTTGGAGCTCTCCTGGGTGGTTTCAAACTTTTGCCCATCTGAGAAACTGCTTGAGCAGTGGATGAGAGAAGAGGGGAGGTTCTGTATTATAATGAGCTGAAATGGCTGAGGCATGGTTTTTAATGGAGGAAAAAGACAGGCCCTTGTGAAGCATCTCAGTTAAGTATTGTAAAATCTGAGGTAAATTGGGCGCTGCTGTGCCCATCCCTTGAGATTGGTTCCAGGCACAGAATCTTTTCCATTTTTCAGCATAAGATTTTCTAATACTAGGCCTCCTTGCCTCTAAGATGATATCCATCACAGGTTTGCTGAGGGATGATAAAGGAGAGATTAAGTAATTGGCCAGGCTGCCAGGTTCAGTGTTGGAAGCTGAGGGTGCAGAATCTTGTTCTCCTGCTGAGATAGCAGGGAAGGAGTCTGAGGCAGGTGCCATGGAGATAACCGTGGCACACTGCACTGTAGGGGGTACCAGTGTTGGCACGGCCAGTCTGGAACAATCAAAATCATCCTTGGTTTGTTCTGTTTGATTTTTAGTAGTACTTTGGTGAGCAGAGGCAGGGGGGGGGGGCATAGACTGATAGGTTTTTCTAGCTGAAGGACACAGCATCCACTTTCCAGGCTTGGTTGTGGGGAGTCCTTGTGCAAAATTTGTCCAATTGGTAGTTCTGGGGAGAGGCAAACAGGTCTATATCTGGGCTCCCCTATTTGCTTTTCAACATGTTGAAAATCCTTGGTTCCAGTTTCCACTTGTGTGGGTCCATGAGGTTTCTGCTTAGTCCATCTGCCAGTGTATTTAATTTTCCTGGCAGGAATTGAGCTTGTAGGTGCACTTGGTAGCTCAAGGCTGTGTTCCACAATGCCATGGCTAGTCTGCAGAGGGGGTAAGAATGTGTACCCCCCCTGCTAGTTTATGTACCACATAACAGTGGTGTTGTCCGTCTTTACCATTAGTTGTCCTAGAAGAATGTGGTCCTTGAAGGCTGTCAGAGCATTCTGTACAGCTAACATTTCTTTTTGATTGATATGCAGGTGCATTTGACTTGGGTTCCATTTTCCCTGAATGCACTTCCCTGCCAGATGAGCCCCCCCCCCCCCCCATGCATAGTCTGATGCATCTATTGTTAGGGTTTGGGCAGCAGTGGATGGTGTGAAAGGTAGTCCCTTGTTTTGGTGGCAGGCCTCTGTCCACCAAAGGAACTCTAGGCATAGGCAAGGTATAACAGGAATCATTATTTCTAGGTCTTGAGAATGTTGACACCATAGGCTTTTTAGATACCACAATAGTTTCCTCATATTCAGTCTTGCATATGGAATTAGAAGAATGCAGGAGGCCATGAACCCCAAGGCTTGCAGTATTTGTCTTGCAGTTAGCAGGGTTTTTGTGGCCACTTGTTTGAAGTAGGTTGTCAAATGAATTGGCTTTTTTGGCATGAGGTAAGCCATCTGGGAAGTTGTATTCAAGCTTGCTCCCAGGAATATAATTTGTTGACAGGGTACCAGGTGTGATTTCTTTTAATTTATGGTGTACCCCAGACAAGTTAGAACCCTTTTTACAAAGGCCAGAAGATTCAAAAGTATGTCCTGGCTTTCTGCCTAAATTAGACAATTGTTCAGGTATGGGTACATTTGAATATTTCTTTGCCTGCAAAATGCAATAAGTGGAGCTAGGCACTTTGTGAATACCCTGGGTGCAGTAGATAAGCCAAAGGGCAGTGCAGAGAACTGATAGTGCGTGTAGCCTGCTTTGAAGCGTAGGTATCTTCTGCAAGATTCCCTGATTGGGATGTGCAGGTATGCTTCTTTTAAATCTAGTGTTGCCCACCAGGCATCTTTGCCTAGCATAGGAAGTAATTGGTGGTCAGCATCTTGAATTTTGGAATCTCCAAAAAGGAGTTTAGAGTAGACAGGTCCAGGATAGGATGCCATGAATTGTCTTTTCTGGCTACCAGGAAAAGTCTTGAGTAGAAACCTTGTCCCTTTTCCTCTTCTGGTACCAGTTGAATAGCCCCCATGCTTAAAAGAGAAAGTACTTGTTTTTGGGCCTCTGCCCACTGATTTGGGGGTAGGTCTGGCCACCCACTTGGTGTTGGCAACGTGTGGAAGTGAAATCTGTATCCCTGGGACACTATATTTAAAACCCATTTGTCCTGGATAATGAGTTCCCAATTCTTTTCATGAAGAGCAATCCCCCCCCCCCAAAGGGGCAGTCAGTTGATAAGTGCTTGGAAATTTTAAAAGGAAGTCATTGAGACAGTTTACCATAGGGGGGAGTCTTATTATTCCCAGACTTGGAAGTGGAGGCCCCCACTGTTTAGTTTTGTGAGTCCCTTGGGACTGAAATCTGGGGTTTTTGCTGTGTCTGGGTTTGGCTTGAGAAAACCTGGAAGGAACTGGAAAGGACCAATTCTTAGAGGGCCAGTGCCTACTAAATCTAGGAGGCTGAACTTGTAAAAAATCTTTAACAGTTTGCATAGATTTAGCTTTATTTTTCATCTTTTTAAGAACTTCCTCAGCCTTGTTGCCAAACAGGCGGTCCTGATTTAAAGGAGCATCCAACAATTTAGCTTTAACATGATCAGGCAAAGATTGCTCCTTAAGCCAAGCATGCCTTCTGAGCACAGACCCCAGTAACAGCAGCCCTGCAAGAAGCCTCTAATGAATCAAAACCACATCGCAAAGTATGTTTTCCAACTTGTTCGGCGGAATGCATTAAATCCTGTAATTCTTTATTTTCCACGCAGTCAGGAATCAACATCATTTTCTGTTTAAGCAGTCCAATTACATGTTGCTAATATTTTAACTTATGAAACTGGCAGTTTAAAGCCCTAATGGCCAAGGTTGCAGAAGTGTAAACCTTCTTACCCCATCTATCCAGCGCCCTATAGTCTCTATCAGAAGGGGTAGGATTTTTAGCAGTAGAAGCCTTAATGCCCTTGGGCCCCTGTGAAATAGACTCTGGATCTGCATTAGGATTTTTGAAAAGGAACTTGTGGGACTTAGGGACCCTGTAGTATCTGTCAGGTTTTCTGGGAGCAGGAGGCAGGGAATCAGGGGCCAAACTAGATTCTGAGAAAGCATCATCAACAATGTCTAGTACAGGGGGAATAACTAAAGGCCTATGTTGAGGTAGGAAAGGAAATCCTTAAGCCTCTTTTATGAATCAGAAAAATCCTGGCTTTCCCAGTGGAAATGCTCCCTTAGAGTATGTAAGGTTTCCCCAAAAGAAAAATCCTCAGGAAGGGAAGCAGAGGGAATAGAGTCCTCTGCATCAGAATCCTTATAAGTGGGTAAGGACAAATCCATGTCATCAGAAGAGTCAGAAAAAACAGAATCCTGATCAGAAGATTCATAGTCAACCTCAGTCCGGGGGGGGGGGTGGCTACCCCTGATTAGAGTTATTAAATCTTCAGCCATTCTTATCATTTGTTTTTTAGGCATAGAGGCCTGAGCATGTGGCCTGGGCATCGGTTTTTTAGACATGGATCGAGATTTAGGCCTAAAAGTAATGAAGGAGGCATTGATTTAATATGTAAGTCCGTGGGCCTGAATACACCCTCAGAAGCCGGTGCCTGCACAGCGGCTCCGGACCCATCCAATTTAGAGACATCCACGGGTTCCATAGTTGAAGCATCTCGCGGTATACCGGACTCTGAATGGGTCTCAGTAGAGGCCTGTGAATCAGAAGTAGCGGGTATCAGTGGCTGCAAAAGCGCCTCACTGAGTACCGGCGAACTGGCGACTGGCTTAGGAGAAGCGTCGGCAGCAGTTTTGGATCTCAGAGGCCTGTCTCTGTCTTTATCTTTGCGTTTTTTTTCAGAATCCCGGTAGTCGGATGGCTAACAGACGACATTTCTGGATAATTAAACCGAGAACCGAAATATTTAGAAGCAAAACTATACAGATGACGGATAGTGCGCTGATTAAATAAAGCACAAAACTGACAGCAAGGTACATCATGCTCAGGGCATAGGCAAGGAATACAGTACGAATGAAAATCTTTATGAGGTATTTGCTTTCCACAAGTAATGCAATTACTAACTTTTACTGACATCGGTAAGGAGCAAGAAAAGGTTTCCCCAATGGGGTACTTAACTTTAGTTGAAGACTTTGGTTCTGAAACTCGAAAACAAAAATTTCAGGAGTCGGCCGACCAGCACTTGCGAACTGCTTCTGCTTCGGGCACAGCACGGCAAGAAAGACTGAGGTAATGGCATTGGCTGCATGTTTTATACCCCTGACAACCTGACGTCATGGAAGAAGGGACAGCAACAGACGCAGGACCCAAGACTTTGTTAATCAGGCCGACTGAGGGCAAACTGCAAGCAGATAACCCAAATGTAATGACTGCAACAGTGAAACACGAAGAACATCACTGCTGAAATGGCTTTGGCAAACAAAAGAAAATGATTGCTGGGTGTTGGTTCAAGACTCCCATCCATATCTCTCAACAGTACAGATTTTTGCAGAAAGTCCAAATTTTTTGTCTGTTTTTCATAAAATTGCAGTTTTCTGTCAAATCACTGGCAAATCATTGAACACTGAAGTCAGAAAATTGACAGGCATTTGATTTTCAGAGTTCATATCCTTAAGAAAATTCACTCTAATGCAAAAGGTGTTTATCAACTTTCTAAGTTTGTAAGTGCAATATTTATAAATTGTTCCAGTTTTTGGGCCTTTGTCCCCTATTATTTATGACCTTGTCCAGATTTCTTGTTCTATGATGTTGAGAGTTATGCTGCCATCCCTTCCTACTGGAGCCAGTCCACTGCACTTGCACAAGTGTCCCCTCAGCAGGGCAGCAAGCAGGTATCAGTGCAGATTTGCTTTATAGTTCTTTTACACCACACACACACACACACACACACACACACACACACACACACACACACACACACACACACACACACACACACACACACACACACACAAACAGTAAATCTTGTTGTCCATGTTATTTATTCTTTTCCTTGGTTTCGTTTCTCTTACTTGTAATGTTGCTTTTACTCATTTTTTCTCCTGCCTCCCATATCTACCCTAATTATTACTTCTAACAAATACTTTTTCTCACTCTTTCTTCTCTTCCTCTCCTCCTCTTTATCCACTATTTGAACCTTTCCACTCTGACATTTGCTTTATTGGTAAATAATGAACTGTCACCCTTATAATGTCAGCACATTTCAATACTACATAATATTGTATTTAGTCTAATAATAGGTTCATAGGTAGGTACTAGGCTATCGGCCCAAGGGCCTAAGTAAGCCTAGCCAACAAGGTTCCCTGGCTTATGCCACCCAAGAAAATTATTTTCCTGTGCCACTGTCGAGCAGAGCCACAGAAGTGATTCCCGGGGCATATTTCCTATTTCCCATCCACTCAAAGATTTTTCTTGAAGAGTGCTAATGAGGAACTTTGTTTGACATAGATGGGTAGCTTATTCCAGAGTATGGGAAGTCTCTGGGACAGGAATCTAGCCCTCCAGCATGTCCTGTTTATTGTGGTGACAAGGTTTAGGTCCCTAGAGTGTGTAGCTCAGAGGGACTGGGATTTCTTTAGGTGTAGTATGTCCAGCGGCTCTGGGTTTGACATAGCTTTATATGTTAGGTAGAAATCACCTTGAAGTAGACGATATGCTATGGAGTAAAGGTGGAGTTTTTTGAGATGGTCAATGTAGGGCATCTGTTTGAGGCCAGTAATCCTCTTTGTTAGGTACTTCTGTGGCCTTTCCAGCTGCTGCAGATGTCTTGTGAGGTACATTCCAAAAGGGGCACTGTACTCTATAATGGCTCTAATGAGTGTCGAGTAGAGGGAGACAATGACCTCTTTTTTTTTCCTGGATGAGAAACCTTTTGTGATGAGGTGTGCCACATAGAAGGACTTCCTGACTACTGTGGCGATGTGATTATCAAAGGAGAGACTACTGCCCACCTGGGTCCCAAGGTCTCATCACACATTCAGTTTTAAATAGACTGCTGCCTATGTGATAGTTCATGGGTACAGAGTTTTTACCAAAGGGGATGACAATGCACTTTTTGGCATTGAGCTTGAGGCCATGGCTCTGACACCAGGCATCTGTCTCAGTGAGCCCCTTCTGTAGGATGTCCACATCATTTGGGGACTTGACTATGGCTCCTAGTTTGTAGTCATCTGCAAACTTCATTAGACAGAGGCCTTCTGTGTTAGCCTGTACTTCAGGGAAGTAGATACCAAACAGGAGAGGTCCCAGGACTGAACCCTGTGGTACTCCACTTGTCACTGGTTTGAAGTCAGATTTGGAGTCTGCAACCTTTACAGTGTGGGTTCTGTCAGTGAGCCAGTTGGCAACCCATCTTGTGACATAGGGATTTATACCTAGTTTAGTGAGTTTAGCTATAATTCCAGAATGGGGGATGGTGTCTAAAGCCTTGGCGAGGTCAAGATAGGCTGTGTGAACCATCTTACCCTCATCTATGGCTTTGGTGACTGCCTCAAAGAAATCAATTAGGTTCAGGAGGCATGATCTGCCTTTCACAATCCCAAACTAGGTGGGGTCCAGAGTTTGGAGGTTACCAATGTCTTTGTTTACGAGTTCCATGATGATACGTTCCATGGCCTTGCAGACCAGGCTCGTCAGGCTAATAGGGCAATAGTTCCCGGAATCAGTGGTGGTTTCCCCTTTGTGGAGTGGGATACCTGTTGCTGTGCACTATTCAGTGGGCACAAAGCCTGATGTGAGGCTATGATTGAACACGGTGCTTAGGTGGGGAGCCAGTTCATTCTGAAGTTTGTGTAAAATGCAGCCTAGGATGTTGTCCAGTCCCATGGATGCTGTGTTTTTGGCTTTAGAGAGTTCAGCTTTTATCTGTGTATTTGTGATTACAGGGACTCTGCATTCTTCCTGTATAGATATGGGCCCTTTCTCGGGTGAAAGGGGGGTAAAGTTAGCACTGAACCTATCTGCCAGGATGTTGGCAATATTAGTTGGTTCAGTAATTTTCATGCCGTTGTGCTGTAACTCAGAGCAGATCTGGGTGTTGCCATTGAGATTCTTGACATAGTTATAGAATGCTTTGTGGTTGTCCTTAGAATCAGTGGCAATTTTGTTTTCATAGCTAGCTTTGGAGGGTCTTATAAGGGATCTCAGCTTCTTACTGTGGCTGACCAGGGAGGTCCACCACTCATGGGATTTTACTATCTTTTGCAACAGTTTCTTCCCTCTGTTGTACAGTTTGTTTATGGCAGGGGACCACCTGATTGGCTTCCTTTTTTTGGAGGATAACTTCTTGGATCTGTTTGGGATAGCACGATCTATGCACTCATGTAAGTGCTTATAGAGTGTATTTGTGTAGGATTCAGCAGTCATAACTGTATTGTCCATCTGCATGAGTGTCATGAAGTTCACCACTTCTGACTTAAGAAGCATGAAGTTGGCTTTGGAGAAATTTTTTACCATAGTTTTCTTAATGGGGGGTCGGGGCAGGATGTAGATATCTAGGGTGATTAGCTTATGGTCGGATCTGACCAATGAGGAGTTGACTTCAGGTGTTGAACACCGGTCACTCATGTTGGTAATGACTAAGTCTAGGATATTGTTGCCCTTGCTGATGGTGTGGATAAGTTGATCCAGGGCATTGGATTTTATGAATTCCAGAAAGCATTGAGCGAAGGAGTTGGTACCTGAGTAGTTTTCCCAGTTAATGGTGGGGTAGTTGAAATCACCCATTATTAGGGTGTTTGGGTGAACCCTAATATTTTCCAGTATATCAAGAAAAGAGGAGTGGGAATCCTGGGGCATGGTGGGGGATCTGTAGCAAGCTACAATTTGGATTGCAGTTTTGCCCAGAGTTAATTGCACTTGGATAACCTCGGATGCATTATGCTGAGCAACTAGCCTGGAGGTGTGGATATCCTTAATGATTATGGACACACCTCTGCCTTTGGTGTTCCGGTCCAGGTTACGTGGCCAAAAAGTGTGGTATGCATTATAGCCTGGTAGTTCAGGAGTGCTCTCTGGAGCCTTGAACCGGGTCTCAGTCACTGCACAGATATCGATGTTCTCCATTTTAAGGAGTGCCTCGAGTGAGTGCATTTTGAGATTTACACTTCTACCATTGAGTAGCATTACCCTCAGTTTTTGCTTGCCTGTTCCTGTTACGGTTGTGAATTTGTCATTTAAAACTTGTGTAAAAAAGGCACTATGGGGGTGGCAAGAGCCTTGGCCAGCATCCGGAATCCCAGGGGTGACAGGTGCAGGCCATCTCTGGCAAAGCATAGTGGTCTGTCGACTATGTCATCCCAGGCAGTCAGATACTGGATCCCCTTTGAATGACACCAGAAGCTTAGCCAATTGCTGAAGTCAATCATTTTGTCCTTGTACTGCTGTATCATTCTGGGCGATGGCAGAATGCTATTCAGGGCTAGGGTCATACCTGCCTGGGCTACAAGATCAGAGAGCTCTTCCATGTCTCTTTTTATGTAGTCCAGGTAGGTATGTCTCAGGTCATTCACACCAACATGGACAATGACAGAGTCATATTTGTACTTGTGGAGTGACCTGAGTGCATGGGTTATGTGGCGGATCTTGGCACCCAACAGGCAGCTGACAGTAACCTTCTCCTTGTGTAGCCTGGTGAGTGGGACATCAGTGTGCCTGACTATAGAGTCACCTATGACACGTGTTATTGGTACGTTGTTTTGCCTTATTGGCTGTGGTTGTTTGGCACACTGAGTCTGCAGGCTATGTGTCATTTGGGTTGTGTTGGGGGGGGGTGGAGGTTGCTTGCATTTCTGCTTTGGAGGTCTCTGTTGCTTGAGCAGATTATTATTGAGAGCCTATGCAAATGTTTTTGTGTTTCTATGTGTGGATTTTGGTGGTGTAGATTTAGTGAGACTATGTGATGAGTGTGGTGTGGTGCAAATGTTTACCTTCTCCTCTTGACTGTCAAGTTTAGTCTTGATTGGAGAGAGCTTTACCTCCAGTTTGGCTAGATAAGTGCATCTCTCACAGGTTGTAGTGTTGGGTGGTAGGAGGAGAGGGTTGTCTGTGTACGAGGCAATTTCTACATTGCCCAAAGATGCCCAGAGTCATCAGATAGACAGGAGAGAACACTGGGAGCTGACCCTTGGACATGCCTGAATAACACACTATTTTCCTTAAGATAAGTGAGGAAAGTGAGTACAAGAGCTGTTTTTCTCTAAGAAAGTGGGGAAAGTAAGTACCAAAACTGTTTTCCTCTAGGTAATGAGGGAGGTTGAGTGCTGTAGTAATTAGTAGGTTATTTAGTGCTTACAAGTTTTGAACAAGTGCTGATCACGAATAAGCAAATTCAAGTGCTAAAACTAAGAATCTGTATCTGGACTAAACTAGTTACAGGAAAGGGGGAAACAAGTGCAAATGCGGGCTTTTAAATCAGAAAGTTGAGAGAGATGGAAAAACTGCCCAAACAGCCAATAACTACAACTTCTGGGCCAGAACCACTCCTTATGTGGTAGATAAGTTACCTAGTGCTTACCACTCCCACTGATAAGCTAGAGGGCTTCCCTCCAACACAGAAAGCTTGGAGGGGCTCAGAAGCTTACATACAGTCCTGTATACAGCAAATCTGAATCTGGACTACACTAGTTACAGGAAAGGTAGGAAACAGGCTTAGATTTTTTTTTTATTATATATCTATCTATATAAATAAATATATATATATATATATATATATATATATATATATATATATACAGAAAAGTAGCTAAAACAGCAGTAAAAATTCAAATGCAGTGCAAGCTAGCACACTTGAGTATGTAGCAGTGTTAGACCAAACAGTTAAAAAAAATGCAATTAAATTAAAAATGACTAAAAACAAGTGCAGAAGGAGTCTATTAGGTAGAATGAGGTAAAGAGATGGGACTGGGGGGAGTGTCCCAGATCAAATCTACAGTGGGGGCGGGCAACTGCAAAAGCCTCCAAATTTAAACAGCAACACAGGAATAGGGGAAGAACACCTTCAGCAGAGATCTGAAAAACTATACAGTAAAGCAAAATTAACAGTGCATAACTCTGAAGTCAGCCAGCAATGATATAAAATTAGTCAAACACAGTGGTGCAACTACGTTAGAAGCGCCCTGAGGCACCATATCCCTATATATATATATATATATATATATATATATATATATATATATATATATATATATATATATATATATATATATATATATATATATATATATTTAACCATGACAATTCACAAATGTTAATTCTCAAATTAATGAGACAGAGAATGCCAAAACAAGGAATGTAACAAAAGTAATAATTTAAAAAAATTTAAAAAATAAAGGTCAACATTTTAAATGCAGAAAAAAATTAGTGAGCATGTATAATCAAGAAACAAAAAGAAACAACACACTGGAACACAATAAATATAAATAGATGCATGCATAAGCATTTATAAGCACTTTTTTTTGTTGTGTGTTGTGACTCTGCTAAGAGCCCCCCCCCTTATATATATATATATATATATATATATATATATATATATATATATATATATATATATATAATAAATAAAACTCCAGAGCAGTAGTAGGGAGTAAGTGTGTGCAACACCACATTTGCACACACACACACAATTAATTTAATTAGTATAACATTATTTCTGCATTTGTACACAGGAGAGATGATGATGTGATTCAATCAATAACAAAGGGGTCTCCCAAGCCAAAAAGCATGCTTCCTGTTCACAGTTCCCATTTCAAAAAATCTGCTGTGCGGTCATATATTGGCAGATGGCACCTCAATTTCAAAGTGTAATGTGTGTGTGTCCAATGGGTCTTGAGAGGGGATACAGTAATTCAAAATGCATATATATATATATATATATATATATATATATATATATATATATATTTTATAAGACTGGCTGATGGATAATATCGTCCACCTTAACATTTGTAAGAGTTAATAGGGAGGTAGAGATGATCTCCAAAAAATAAAGAAATGAAAAAACTTTTTATATTCAATAAGAGAGAAGACAAGGAAGGTGAGAGAGATCTGACTGGTCCTTCAAAATTTTCAAACACTTTCGAGTCACATAGAATGGAGGATGGCTGTTCAGGGCTGCATTCAAAGAATAAAGAATCTAAGTCACCTCACCCCTTGCTAATCTCATTTACTTTCACTGACCTGGTCATTTCTGCACCAAATCACTAAAAGTAGTCCTAGGAAAATCAAGTGCTAACCTGCCTGCTAGGCTTTGCAAATACCATTTACTAAGGGGCAGGATACTCATCACATTACAACGATTAATATGATTGTTGGGCAGCAAATTCCTTTCCTCAGTTCTCAGATAACTAGCAGTGCTGGCATAGGGAAATACACACTAACCCTGAAACTGCTCTATCTGGGAGTATCTCCATCTCTCACTCATAACCTACATCTTAATTTCTCACTACACCATCCGGATCCACCAACAGAATGAACACCATGAACACATCCACCAAAAAAGCCAAAAGAAGCCAAACTCCAGCACCATCCGACCATGTCTGAAACCCGATACCCTACAACGGCTCTACACGGCCAAAATTCCCGAAAAGAGAGAGAGCTCAGCTCACTCTTCCCTCATTGGACCTGACTGAAGCAGTCCTGAACCTGAACTTCTTCTCTGTGGGTAAGTGACCGCCCGGCTAGATGTAGATGCCTGGGTAGCCTGCACACATGGGTTGTTGCTGGGTACCCATTTGCATGCATTTGGACTGCCGATAAGGCATTCTGAACAAATTTTTGTTTTGATTTTTTTTTTTTTTTTTTTTTTTCTAGGTGGAGCTGCAGAGACTGGGATTCTTACCACCGATGTGACATTTACTAAGCAAACAATCAACCATGACAACATCATCCCATCCCAAAAGCTGCTGCTGCTGCTTGGTGCCCTGAGGCAATTGCCTCACTTCGCCTCTCATAGTTACGCCACTGGTCAAACAACAATTAACATTACACAACTCTGAAGTGCCAGAAAAATATACATAGCTCTGTATATCTCCAGATAGTTTGAAGAGCACTCTGTCAGGACACAGGAAGGCTCCAGCAATATCTTCCCACACTATTTACTTCCCTGAACCCCTGTCTAGCACGGCGACTGACGTGATCCCTGGGGTGAATTTCCTTTCTCCCATCCAATCATCAAGGTTCCTTTTGAAGAGGGCCAAAAGAGGTGCTCTGCTTGACATGTATGGGCAGTCTGTTCCAGAGTCTGGGGAGTCT